>NC_135520.1:0-5000 GCF_051989575.1 Stigmatopora nigra
CTAACCCTAACCCTAACCCTAACCCTAACCCTAACCCTAACCCTAACCCTAACCCTAACCCTAACCCTAACCCTAACCCTAACCCTAACCCTAACCCTAACCCTAACCCTAACCCTAACCCTAACCCTAACCCTAACCCTAACCCTAACCCTAACCCTAACCCTAACCCTAACCCTAACCCTAACCCTAACCCTAACCCTAACCCTAACCCTAACCCTAACCCTAACCCTAACCCTAACCCTAACCCTAACCCTAACCCTAACCCTAACCCTAACCCTAACCCTAACCCTAACCCTAACCCTAACCCTAACCCTAACCCTAACCCTAACCCTAACCCTAACCCTAACCCTAACCCTAACCCTAACCCTAACCCTAACCCTAACCCTAACCCTAACCCTAACCCTAACCCTAACCCTAACCCTAACCCTAACCCTAACCCTAACCCTAACCCTAACCCTAACCCTAACCCTAACCCTAACCCTAACCCTAACCCTAACCCTAACCCTAACCCTAACCCTAACCCTAACCCTAACCCTAACCCTAACCCTAACCCTAACCCTAACCCTAACCCTAACCCTAACCCTAACCCTAACCCTAACCCTAACCCTAACCCTAACCCTAACCCTAACCCTAACCCTAACCCTAACCCTAACCCTAACCCTAACCCTAACCCTAACCCTAACCCTAACCCTAACCCTAACCCTAACCCTAACCCTAACCCTAACCCTAACCCTAACCCTAACCCTAACCCTAACCCTAACCCTAACCCTAACCCTAACCCTAACCCTAACCCTAACCCTAACCCTAACCCTAACCCTAACCCTAACCCTAACCCTAACCCTAACCCTAACCCTAACCCTAACCCTAACCCTAACCCTAACCCTAACCCTAACCCTAACCCTAACCCTAACCCTAACCCTAACCCTAACCCTAACCCTAACCCTAACCCTAACCCTAACCCTAACCCTAACCCTAACCCTAACCCTAACCCTAACCCTAACCCTAACCCTAACCCTAACCCTAACCCTAACCCTAACCCTAACCCTAACCCTAACCCTAACCCTAACCCTAACCCTAACCCTAACCCTAACCCTAACCCTAACCCTAACCCTAACCCTAACCCTAACCCTAACCCTAACCCTAACCCTAACCCTAACCCTAACCCTAACCCTAACCCTAACCCTAACCCTAACCCTAACCCTAACCCTAACCCTAACCCTAACCCTAACCCTAACCCTAACCCTAACCCTAACCCTAACCCTAACCCTAACCCTAACCCTAACCCTAACCCTAACCCTAACCCTAACCCTAACCCTAACCCTAACCCTAACCCTAACCCTAACCCTAACCCTAACCCTAACCCTAACCCTAACCCTAACCCTAACCCTAACCCTAACCCTAACCCTAACCCTAACCCTAACCCTAACCCTAACCCTAACCCTAACCCTAACCCTAACCCTAACCCTAACCCTAACCCTAACCCTAACCCTAACCCTAACCCTAACCCTAACCCTAACCCTAACCCTAACCCTAACCCTAACCCTAACCCTAACCCTAACCCTAACCCTAACCCTAACCCTAACCCTAACCCTAACCCTAACCCTAACCCTAACCCTAACCCTAACCCTAACCCTAACCCTAACCCTAACCCTAACCCTAACCCTAACCCTAACCCTAACCCTAACCCTAACCCTAACCCTAACCCTAACCCTAACCCTAACCCTAACCCTAACCCTAACCCTAACCCTAACCCTAACCCTAACCCTAACCCTAACCCTAACCCTAACCCTAACCCTAACCCTAACCCTAACCCTAACCCTAACCCTAACCCTAACCCTAACCCTAACCCTAACCCTAACCCTAACCCTAACCCTAACCCTAACCCTAACCCTAACCCTAACCCTAACCCTAACCCTAACCCTAACCCTAACCCTAACCCTAACCCTAACCCTAACCCTAACCCTAACCCTAACCCTAACCCTAACCCTAACCCTAACCCTAACCCTAACCCTAACCCTAACCCTAACCCTAACCCTAACCCTAACCCTAACCCTAACCCTAACCCTAACCCTAACCCTAACCCTAACCCTAACCCTAACCCTAACCCTAACCCTAACCCTAACCCTAACCCTAACCCTAACCCTAACCCTAACCCTAACCCTAACCCTAACCCTAACCCTAACCCTAACCCTAACCCTAACCCTAACCCTAACCCTAACCCTAACCCTAACCCTAACCCTAACCCTAACCCTAACCCTAACCCTAACCCTAACCCTAACCCTAACCCTAACCCTAACCCTAACCCTAACCCTAACCCTAACCCTAACCCTAACCCTAACCCTAACCCTAACCCTAACCCTAACCCTAACCCTAACCCTAACCCTAACCCTAACCCTAACCCTAACCCTAACCCTAACCCTAACCCTAACCCTAACCCTAACCCTAACCCTAACCCTAACCCTAACCCTAACCCTAACCCTAACCCTAACCCTAACCCTAACCCTAACCCTAACCCTAACCCTAACCCTAACCCTAACCCTAACCCTAACCCTAACCCTAACCCTAACCCTAACCCTAACCCTAACCCTAACCCTAACCCTAACCCTAACCCTAACCCTAACCCTAACCCTAACCCTAACCCTAACCCTAACCCTAACCCTAACCCTAACCCTAACCCTAACCCTAACCCTAACCCTAACCCTAACCCTAACCCTAACCCTAACCCTAACCCTAACCCTAACCCTAACCCTAACCCTAACCCTAACCCTAACCCTAACCCTAACCCTAACCCTAACCCTAACCCTAACCCTAACCCTAACCCTAACCCTAACCCTAACCCTAACCCTAACCCTAACCCTAACCCTAACCCTAACCCTAACCCTAACCCTAACCCTAACCCTAACCCTAACCCTAACCCTAACCCTAACCCTAACCCTAACCCTAACCCTAACCCTAACCCTAACCCTAACCCTAACCCTAACCCTAACCCTAACCCTAACCCTAACCCTAACCCTAACCCTAACCCTAACCCTAACCCTAACCCTAACCCTAACCCTAACCCTAACCCTAACCCTAACCCTAACCCTAACCCTAACCCTAACCCTAACCCTAACCCTAACCCTAACCCTAACCCTAACCCTAACCCTAACCCTAACCCTAACCCTAACCCTAACCCTAACCCTAACCCTAACCCTAACCCTAACCCTAACCCTAACCCTAACCCTAACCCTAACCCTAACCCTAACCCTAACCCTAACCCTAACCCTAACCCTAACCCTAACCCTAACCCTAACCCTAACCCTAACCCTAACCCTAACCCTAACCCTAACCCTAACCCTAACCCTAACCCTAACCCTAACCCTAACCCTAACCCTAACCCTAACCCTAACCCTAACCCTAACCCTAACCCTAACCCTAACCCTAACCCTAACCCTAACCCTAACCCTAACCCTAACCCTAACCCTAACCCTAACCCTAACCCTAACCCTAACCCTAACCCTAACCCTAACCCTAACCCTAACCCTAACCCTAACCCTAACCCTAACCCTAACCCTAACCCTAACCCTAACCCTAACCCTAACCCTAACCCTAACCCTAACCCTAACCCTAACCCTAACCCTAACCCTAACCCTAACCCTAACCCTAACCCTAACCCTAACCCTAACCCTAACCCTAACCCTAACCCTAACCCTAACCCTAACCCTAACCCTAACCCTAACCCTAACCCTAACCCTAACCCTAACCCTAACCCTAACCCTAACCCTAACCCTAACCCTAACCCTAACCCTAACCCTAACCCTAACCCTAACCCTAACCCTAACCCTAACCCTAACCCTAACCCTAACCCTAACCCTAACCCTAACCCTAACCCTAACCCTAACCCTAACCCTAACCCTAACCCTAACCCTAACCCTAACCCTAACCCTAACCCTAACCCTAACCCTAACCCTAACCCTAACCCTAACCCTAACCCTAACCCTAACCCTAACCCTAACCCTAACCCTAACCCTAACCCTAACCCTAACCCTAACCCTAACCCTAACCCTAACCCTAACCCTAACCCTAACCCTAACCCTAACCCTAACCCTAACCCTAACCCTAACCCTAACCCTAACCCTAACCCTAACCCTAACCCTAACCCTAACCCTAACCCTAACCCTAACCCTAACCCTAACCCTAACCCTAACCCTAACCCTAACCCTAACCCTAACCCTAACCCTAACCCTAACCCTAACCCTAACCCTAACCCTAACCCTAACCCTAACCCTAACCCTAACCCTAACCCTAACCCTAACCCTAACCCTAACCCTAACCCTAACCCTAACCCTAACCCTAACCCTAACCCTAACCCTAACCCTAACCCTAACCCTAACCCTAACCCTAACCCTAACCCTAACCCTAACCCTAACCCTAACCCTAACCCTAACCCTAACCCTAACCCTAACCCTAACCCTAACCCTAACCCTAACCCTAACCCTAACCCTAACCCTAACCCTAACCCTAACCCTAACCCTAACCCTAACCCTAACCCTAACCCTAACCCTAACCCTAACCCTAACCCTAACCCTAACCCTAACCCTAACCCTAACCCTAACCCTAACCCTAACCCTAACCCTAACCCTAACCCTAACCCTAACCCTAACCCTAACCCTAACCCTAACCCTAACCCTAACCCTAACCCTAACCCTAACCCTAACCCTAACCCTAACCCTAACCCTAACCCTAACCCTAACCCTAACCCTAACCCTAACCCTAACCCTAACCCTAACCCTAACCCTAACCCTAACCCTAACCCTAACCCTAACCCTAACCCTAACCCTAACCCTAACCCTAACCCTAACCCTAACCCTAACCCTAACCCTAACCCTAACCCTAACCCTAACCCTAACCCTAACCCTAACCCTAACCCTAACCCTAACCCTAACCCTAACCCTAACCCTAACCCTAACCCTAACCCTAACCCTAACCCTAACCCTAACCCTAACCCTAACCCTAACCCT
>NC_135520.1:10000-15000 GCF_051989575.1 Stigmatopora nigra
CTAACCCTAACCCTAACCCTAACCCTAACCCTAACCCTAACCCTAACCCTAACCCTAACCCTAACCCTAACCCTAACCCTAACCCTAACCCTAACCCTAACCCTAACCCTAACCCTAACCCTAACCCTAACCCTAACCCTAACCCTAACCCTAACCCTAACCCTAACCCTAACCCTAACCCTAACCCTAACCCTAACCCTAACCCTAACCCTAACCCTAACCCTAACCCTAACCCTAACCCTAACCCTAACCCTAACCCTAACCCTAACCCTAACCCTAACCCTAACCCTAACCCTAACCCTAACCCTAACCCTAACCCTAACCCTAACCCTAACCCTAACCCTAACCCTAACCCTAACCCTAACCCTAACCCTAACCCTAACCCTAACCCTAACCCTAACCCTAACCCTAACCCTAACCCTAACCCTAACCCTAACCCTAACCCTAACCCTAACCCTAACCCTAACCCTAACCCTAACCCTAACCCTAACCCTAACCCTAACCCTAACCCTAACCCTAACCCTAACCCTAACCCTAACCCTAACCCTAACCCTAACCCTAACCCTAACCCTAACCCTAACCCTAACCCTAACCCTAACCCTAACCCTAACCCTAACCCTAACCCTAACCCTAACCCTAACCCTAACCCTAACCCTAACCCTAACCCTAACCCTAACCCTAACCCTAACCCTAACCCTAACCCTAACCCTAACCCTAACCCTAACCCTAACCCTAACCCTAACCCTAACCCTAACCCTAACCCTAACCCTAACCCTAACCCTAACCCTAACCCTAACCCTAACCCTAACCCTAACCCTAACCCTAACCCTAACCCTAACCCTAACCCTAACCCTAACCCTAACCCTAACCCTAACCCTAACCCTAACCCTAACCCTAACCCTAACCCTAACCCTAACCCTAACCCTAACCCTAACCCTAACCCTAACCCTAACCCTAACCCTAACCCTAACCCTAACCCTAACCCTAACCCTAACCCTAACCCTAACCCTAACCCTAACCCTAACCCTAACCCTAACCCTAACCCTAACCCTAACCCTAACCCTAACCCTAACCCTAACCCTAACCCTAACCCTAACCCTAACCCTAACCCTAACCCTAACCCTAACCCTAACCCTAACCCTAACCCTAACCCTAACCCTAACCCTAACCCTAACCCTAACCCTAACCCTAACCCTAACCCTAACCCTAACCCTAACCCTAACCCTAACCCTAACCCTAACCCTAACCCTAACCCTAACCCTAACCCTAACCCTAACCCTAACCCTAACCCTAACCCTAACCCTAACCCTAACCCTAACCCTAACCCTAACCCTAACCCTAACCCTAACCCTAACCCTAACCCTAACCCTAACCCTAACCCTAACCCTAACCCTAACCCTAACCCTAACCCTAACCCTAACCCTAACCCTAACCCTAACCCTAACCCTAACCCTAACCCTAACCCTAACCCTAACCCTAACCCTAACCCTAACCCTAACCCTAACCCTAACCCTAACCCTAACCCTAACCCTAACCCTAACCCTAACCCTAACCCTAACCCTAACCCTAACCCTAACCCTAACCCTAACCCTAACCCTAACCCTAACCCTAACCCTAACCCTAACCCTAACCCTAACCCTAACCCTAACCCTAACCCTAACCCTAACCCTAACCCTAACCCTAACCCTAACCCTAACCCTAACCCTAACCCTAACCCTAACCCTAACCCTAACCCTAACCCTAACCCTAACCCTAACCCTAACCCTAACCCTAACCCTAACCCTAACCCTAACCCTAACCCTAACCCTAACCCTAACCCTAACCCTAACCCTAACCCTAACCCTAACCCTAACCCTAACCCTAACCCTAACCCTAACCCTAACCCTAACCCTAACCCTAACCCTAACCCTAACCCTAACCCTAACCCTAACCCTAACCCTAACCCTAACCCTAACCCTAACCCTAACCCTAACCCTAACCCTAACCCTAACCCTAACCCTAACCCTAACCCTAACCCTAACCCTAACCCTAACCCTAACCCTAACCCTAACCCTAACCCTAACCCTAACCCTAACCCTAACCCTAACCCTAACCCTAACCCTAACCCTAACCCTAACCCTAACCCTAACCCTAACCCTAACCCTAACCCTAACCCTAACCCTAACCCTAACCCTAACCCTAACCCTAACCCTAACCCTAACCCTAACCCTAACCCTAACCCTAACCCTAACCCTAACCCTAACCCTAACCCTAACCCTAACCCTAACCCTAACCCTAACCCTAACCCTAACCCTAACCCTAACCCTAACCCTAACCCTAACCCTAACCCTAACCCTAACCCTAACCCTAACCCTAACCCTAACCCTAACCCTAACCCTAACCCTAACCCTAACCCTAACCCTAACCCTAACCCTAACCCTAACCCTAACCCTAACCCTAACCCTAACCCTAACCCTAACCCTAACCCTAACCCTAACCCTAACCCTAACCCTAACCCTAACCCTAACCCTAACCCTAACCCTAACCCTAACCCTAACCCTAACCCTAACCCTAACCCTAACCCTAACCCTAACCCTAACCCTAACCCTAACCCTAACCCTAACCCTAACCCTAACCCTAACCCTAACCCTAACCCTAACCCTAACCCTAACCCTAACCCTAACCCTAACCCTAACCCTAACCCTAACCCTAACCCTAACCCTAACCCTAACCCTAACCCTAACCCTAACCCTAACCCTAACCCTAACCCTAACCCTAACCCTAACCCTAACCCTAACCCTAACCCTAACCCTAACCCTAACCCTAACCCTAACCCTAACCCTAACCCTAACCCTAACCCTAACCCTAACCCTAACCCTAACCCTAACCCTAACCCTAACCCTAACCCTAACCCTAACCCTAACCCTAACCCTAACCCTAACCCTAACCCTAACCCTAACCCTAACCCTAACCCTAACCCTAACCCTAACCCTAACCCTAACCCTACCCTAACCCTAACCCTAACCCTAACCCTAACCCTAACCCTAACCCTAACCCTAACCCTAACCCTAACCCTAACCCTAACCCTAACCCTAACCCTAACCCTAACCCTAACCCTAACCCTAACCCTAACCCTAACCCTAACCCTAACCCTAACCCTAACCCTAACCCTAACCCTAACCCTAACCCTAACCCTAACCCTAACCCTAACCCTAACCCTAACCCTAACCCTAACCCTAACCCTAACCCTAACCCTAACCCTAACCCTAACCCTAACCCTAACCCTAACCCTAACCCTAACCCTAACCCTAACCCTAACCCTAACCCTAACCCTAACCCTAACCCTAACCCTAACCCTAACCCTAACCCTAACCCTAACCCTAACCCTAACCCTAACCCTAACCCTAACCCTAACCCTAACCCTAACCCTAACCCTAACCCTAACCCTAACCCTAACCCTAACCCTAACCCTAACCCTAACCCTAACCCTAACCCTAACCCTAACCCTAACCCTAACCCTAACCCTAACCCTAACCCTAACCCTAACCCTAACCCTAACCCTAACCCTAACCCTAACCCTAACCCTAACCCTAACCCTAACCCTAACCCTAACCCTAACCCTAACCCTAACCCTAACCCTAACCCTAACCCTAACCCTAACCCTAACCCTAACCCTAACCCTAACCCTAACCCTAACCCTAACCCTAACCCTAACCCTAACCCTAACCCTAACCCTAACCCTAACCCTAACCCTAACCCTAACCCTAACCCTAACCCTAACCCTAACCCTAACCCTAACCCTAACCCCTAACCCTAACCCTAACCCTAACCCTAACCCTAACCCTAACCCTAACCCTAACCCTAACCCTAACCCTAACCCTAACCCTAACCCTAACCCTAACCCTAACCCTAACCCTAACCCTAACCCTAACCCTAACCCTAACCCTAACCCTAACCCTAACCCTAACCCTAACCCTAACCCTAACCCTAACCCTAACCCTAACCCTAACCCTAACCCTAACCCTAACCCTAACCCTAACCCTAACCCTAACCCTAACCCTAACCCTAACCCTAACCCTAACCCTAACCCTAACCCTAACCCTAACCCTAACCCTAACCCTAACCCTAACCCTAACCCTAACCCTAACCCTAACCCTAACCCTAACCCTAACCCTAACCCTAACCCTAACCCTAACCCTAACCCTAACCCTAACCCTAACCCTAACCCTAACCCTAACCCTAACCCTAACCCTAACCCTAACCCTAACCCTAACCCTAACCCTAACCCTAACCCTAACCCTAACCCTAACCCTAACCCTAACCCTAACCCTAACCCTAACCCTAACCCTAACCCTAACCCTAACCCTAACCCTAACCCTAACCCTAACCCTAACCCTAACCCTAACCCTAACCCTAACCCTAACCCTAACCCTAACCCTAACCCTAACCCTAACCCTAACCCTAACCCTAACCCTAACCCTAACCCTAACCCTAACCCTAACCCTAACCCTAACCCTAACCCTAACCCTAACCCTAACCCTAACCCTAACCCTAACCCTAACCCTAACCCTAACCCTAACCCTAACCCTAACCCTAACCCTAACCCTAACCCTAACCCTAACCCTAACCCTAACCCTAACCCTAACCCTAACCCTAACCCTAACCCTAACCCTAACCCTAACCCTAACCCTAACCCTAACCCTAACCCTAACCCTAACCCTAACCCTAACCCTAACCCTAACCCTAACCCTAACCCTAACCCTAACCCTAACCCTAACCCTAACCCTAACCCTAACCCTAACCCTAACCCTAACCCTAACCCTAACCCTAACCCTAACCCTAACCCTAACCCTAACCCTAACCCTAACCCTAACCCTAACCCTAACCCTAACCCTAACCCTAACCCTAACCCTAACCCTAACCCTAACCCTAACCCTAACCCTAACCCTAACCCTAACCCTAACCCTAACCCTAACCCTAACCCTAACCCTAACCCTAACCCTAACCCTAACCCTAACCCT
>NC_135520.1:630000-855000 GCF_051989575.1 Stigmatopora nigra
AGGAGGAGACGGACCCCCACAGCCACAAGCCACTCAAGGTGAGCGCATGCATTTACCTGCATTTACCATTACTACATCATAACATTACATTTAGTAAATTCAGTCAAAAGTACATTTTTAATATTTAGATTTTGACTTTTAAATTAGAATTTTTTTTACATTTAATGTATTGTATTTTATTTTATTTTAAATGGATGTGAATAGTCCAAAATAATGAAAAAAAACGGCTTCATAAAAGGCTCTTTTGAAGAAGATCCCTTCTTTATAATTCCGCACAGTGGTGCGTAGTTAGGCAAGTTGTGGAGCGGTCGCCGTGACGACGGCAGCCGTCGGGTCGCGGCGACCTCGCTAACCAAACTCCGCCCCCCTCCCCGGCAGTGCACCGACTTCTTCCTGGCGGGCCGCGGGATTTACGAGGACTTGCGTCGCCGCCTTCCTCTCTACGCTTCCGACTTCACGGACGGTACGCCACCATGGGTCGCCCGTCGGCTCGATAGGTCGCCGCTCACAGTTTGTCTTTTTTTTTTTTTCCTCTCCAGGTATCGTGGGTCACAATAAAACTCTGTTGAAGTACATGACCACGGCCATCTTCCTGTACATCGTCATCCTCCTGCCCGCCATCGCCTTCGGATCGCTCAACGACGAGAGCACACGCGGCGAGATCGGTGAGACGTCCTGGGCGACCCATCATCGGGAAGTACCCCCATTTCAGAGTAGAAGTTACATGACCCAAAATGTGCGAATTGTCACGAAAAAACGGATTGGAAGTGACCCCATATGGGCAAGAAGCTAGCTACGGGGATTAGCCCGTTAGCAAGATAGCATTTTAGGGCCTACACGCAAACTTTTTATGTGCTATTTGTGCTTTTTTGTAGATGTGAAGAAGACCATTATTGGGCAATCCATCGGAGGCGTCATCTACTCGCTGTTTGCCGGCTCCCCCCTGGTGGTCCCGTTGACCACGGCCCCCCTGGCCATCTTCATAAGTGGTACGTTCCTCTTTTTGGCGGGAATTGATCTTCTCCCATGTTTCCTCTTCTAAATGATGTGAAACAAGGGCCTTTTTGGAACTTTTTGGTGTATTTTAGTGATCCGCGGGATCTGCGACGACTACCAGCTGGACTTCCCGGCCTTCTACGCCTGCATCGGCCTGTGGAATTGCCTCTTTCTCATCCTGGGAGGCGTCTTCAACCTCAGCCTGGTCATGAAGCTCTTCAAAAGGTGAGGAGGCGACCGGTCGCATTTCCGTGATGGACAAACGTTCTCTGTCCCGACAGGTCCACGGAGGAGGTGATCGCGCTGTTCATCTCCATCGCCTTTGTGGGGGACGCCGTCAAAGGAACGGTGAAAAGTCAGTCACCTTCATTTTTAAACATTGTTTTAATGACAACAACAGTAAATAAGAGGTTGTTTGCGCTGCCCCTACAGTTTTCCAGAAGTACTACCACGCACCCACACTGGGCAACGCCAGCTCGGCGGCGTCATCGTCTTCTTCGCCGCAGTCTTCGCCGCAGGTGATGCCGTCCCTGGCGTCCCTGTCGTCCCTGCCGGTCCTCCCCGAGACGCTGATCCAGTGCTCTCGCGAGCGACCCGTCCTGTGCCTGCTGCTGATGATGGGCACCTTGTGGATGGGCTACACCCTCTACCAGTTTAGGAGGAGGTACTTGGGTGACCCCGCCTCCCTCCGTTCGTCCCCACCCAATGACAGTCCTTTGTTTTCTCTCCTTTCAGTCCTTTCCTGCACGCCAAAGTGAGGGAGGTTCTGTCGGACTGCGCCCTTCCCATCTCCGTGCTTCTCTTCTCCTTCATTGGCTCCTACTTGTTCAGAGACATTGAGCGTCAGTATCCACTTACTTCCTGTTTGATTTGGGGTCACTTTCTGTTGCCTTGTCGTTCTGGGTCACTTTCTGTGACATTATATTTAATTTTTTTTGCAGTTCCAGTGTTTAAAATCCACAACAAGCCCATCTTCCGGGTGGCGCCGCTGGAGCGTCTGTCGGCGTTGAACATCCTGAGCGCCATGGGCCTGGGCTTCCTGCTGGCCTTGCTCATCTTCATCGACCAGAACATCGTGGTGTCCCTCACCAACGCGCCCGAGAACAGGTCAGCCTCAAAAAAAAAAATTATATCTAGCCTTTATAAATCTTGGAATAAAAAAAAGACAAATTTCCTGCTGCAAAAGCCAGGCCAGACCTTTGGGCAATTAACAGCGACCAGTCAGCCACAAAAGTTGACATCTGAGTCAAAAAGCCTGCCAGACAAAAGGGGGCCCTTTCTAACCTTTTACCATCTCAAAAACTGCAAAAAAAACCTCTTCCAGTGGCATCCAATCGCCATCCAGTGAATTTCAAACAAAAATCGAGGTTAAATATTGTCAAATGCGGGTGAGCGGTTAGCCTGTCTGCCTCGCAGTTCTGGGGTCGTGGGTTCGATCCCAGTTGGGCCTTTTCTCCGGTTTCCTCCCACAGCCCCCAAAAAATATCCATGCTAGGCTAATGTGATTGCCCCGTGATTGGCTATCCACCTATTTAGGGCGTACCCTGCCTGGTGCCCATAGTTAGCTGGGATAGGCTCCAGCACCCTCTTTATGAGGATAGGCCCTTCCAAAAATGAACAAATTGAGGTTTTCCCTGGACGGGAAATGCGTCTTTGTCACTCACGCATTTGTGGCCGTCGCCATGGCGACGTGTCAGGTTGCTGAAGGGCACGTCGTACCACTGGGACCTGATGCTGTCGGGCCTGATCAACATCCTGATGTCGCTCCTGGGCCTGCCGTGGATGCACGCCGCCTTCCCGCACTCCACGCTGCACGTTCGCCAGCTGGCCTTCGTGGAGCAGCGCGTGGAGGGAGGACACCTCTACGAGACGTCAGTCCAATCCAAGCATTTGTCCGAATCGTCCAGGCGGGAGACATTTTGGGGAGGGAGACGAACTCTCCTTTTTTTTCCCCGTCCCGGCAGCATCGTGCAGGTGAAGGAGACGCGGGTGACGTCGCTGGCGGCCAACGTGTTCATCGGCGCGTCGGTCCTGATGCTGCCGCTGCCGCTCCAATGGATCCCCAAGCCCGTCCTCTACGGCCTCTTCCTCTACATCGCCATCACGTCCATCGACGGCAACCAGATGTGCGACCGCATGGCGCTGTTGCTCAAGGAACAGGTCAGATTCGATGGTCCGTGGATGTCAAAAATGGCTACATTTTTTGTCTTTTTTTGTTTTGTTTTTCAGACGTCCTACCCGCCCACCCACTACCTCCGCAAAGTGCCCCAGAGGAAGATTCACTACTTCACCTTCCTGCAGATGATGCAGCTGTTGGTGCTGTGCACATTTGGCATGTACCCCATCCCCTACATGAAGATGATCTTCCCATTGGTCATGATTCTGCTCATTCCCATCAGGTGAGAAGAAAAGCTGAAATAGAAGCAAAATCATATTCATTTTCCATCGACATTACGCGTCTGCAGTGGGGCGTTTTGGCCAGCAGATAGCGCCAAAGTAAACCAACTTATTGATTCCCTTGTTTCATTTATATGTTTTCCTCCTATCTATTTTTTATCATTATTTTTTCACGATTGGTGAGGGTTTTTTGTATTTGGGGGCGGGACTAGTCCTGGCAATTTCTTACTTAAATAACCTTGACTTTTTGTGAACTTTTTTTAGGAACAGGGTGCTTCCTCACATCATTGAGGCCAAATACTTGGACATCATGGATGCCCAACACATGTAGTGGCGGAGGAGCGGCGTAGGATGGCCAAAGAAACGACGTGGAAAGCCCGGAAATGACCGCCGCCGCCGCCGCCATCACCCTACTCTTCCTCGTGCGGCTGCGTCCGAGCGTACTGGAGTACCAGGTACTCACAAACGGCGTGTCGGTGTTTTTATTTTGCTCCACGTGTTGTATACTTATGCTATGTTGACCAGTAGTTGAAAAGTAGATCCCAAAGGTAGCCTTCCGACCCGCCCCCCGTCCCCCCTTACCAAACCTTCCTTTTGCCACGGACGCCGCTAGACGTCCAATTTGGTCGAAGCAGGAGGGCTCTCTGATTGGCCGACATGTGACGTCTATCCCCGTCAATGGCAGCCAAAGCGTTAAATAAAACTTCCATGGTGTGTAGCGTTGCTGTTCCATTTTGAACCTCAGCACAAACCAAAACCTTTATTTTGAAGCCAATTCTCATATTGCATTTTTAAGAAACTAAAAAAAAGCTTTAAGTAGTTCTTCGTCTTTTTATTTCAAATGAAAAAAAAGGCTTTTTAACGTGTTGTTCCGCCATTTTGTCTTCACGTGTTTACATGTTCTGAAAAAGTGCCCCTCCCATCCCCCCACCCCTAAGAAAAACCCATCAAAATGCAGCTATTTTTTAAAAAAGTGACGTCTTGTAATAGTTGGAATTAATGACGTTGTTTGCCAAAAGTAGGAATTTGTACGCACGTTGCTTTTTTCCCCGCCCGCCCGCCACTCCAATTTACGGACGGTCCTTGAATGCAACACGTGACCATTCAGCAATACTGTGTATAGGAGAAGAAAAAAAACAAGAAAAGAAAAAAAGCTCAGCGAGCTCTATTTTTTTGAAAAAGAAAAAGAAGAAGAAAAAAAAACGTTCCGGCGTGCGGACATTTGCATAATCCTCGGAATGATCCTGGCAGGAAAAGAGAGGAATTACGTACAAACTGTTCATGATCTCTAAAGTATTTCTTCACTTTCCCTCCTAACTAGATTTTATTTTTTTGGGGTGTGTTAATTTTCTTTGGCCATTTTTTGACATTCAGTAAATTGTTTATATTTTTTCTGTTCTTACATAGCCTACTTTTCTAACTCTGAATGTCAAATGTGTTGTTTTTTTCTAACCACACACACACATATTTAGACAATAGTGCTGTACGATATGACGATAAATGTCGGCAAAATATGTCGACGTTTTTAGACGTATTGTGCAATAATCTTGTTGATGTCATGCACGTTTTGGCCATCAGAGGGCGCCAAATTTGCTCAGATTTGCTGTATTTTGATTCTTATGAAGTTGTAGTACCACCAATCGGCCTCAAGGGGTGCCTGTAGTTTTCCAATTGGCACTATTTATCAAAACACTAAAATTTTCGAGGCTGTAATCTATTATTGTTTGCTTGCAATGTGTATTATGGCCACCAGACAGCGTTAGATTTTCTCTGAAAATTGGCGTAATAGTTAAAATTTCCCCATGGCAAATTGGCGCCCCCTACCTCCGGCCAACCTTAGGTGAGTAACGCATGCAGGACAATTAAAAAGACTAGGGTCGTCAAAAGTATCGAGACAGAAATGTTGTGTCCGAATACGGTATTTGATTGCTAAAGTTATTTGTTCTTGCGTACCGATTTTTTTTTGTGGTGGGGGAATTTGATTTTATGCTGCCAACCCTCCACATTCAAATCAATTGGACGTCTACGTTTAGCCATCTTGGCTAGAGAACAGAACCGCTTTTATTTTTTTAACTCATTGGCTGCGATTGATGGCGCTAGATGCCCAAGCCATTTGAAGTGCGAAGGATGGCAGCTTTCATTTTCTCCCATATATCACTTAGCATATTTTTCCATATCGCACAGCACTTATGATATATATATACTCATTTTGGTGTCATTTTTATGTTGTGGAAAAAGATCAGCTATATTTGTAAGCTGGAATATGATGTAAAAAATTATATTAAGAGAATGTGTTGGCTTATATAGTATATAAATACATAAATATCTATATATACTGTACACTGAAAAATCTGAAGCTGTTTGCCAAATAAAATGTAGAAGTAATGGTGTGTGAATTTTATTTTTAAATTGGCAAACAATACCTAATTTCATTTGTAAAACAGTGCCCCCTGCTGGCACTTAACTCATTTTTATACACGTAAAGTGTCGTCTTGCGACACTCTCAGGCTGTTATCTTAATCTCCAGAACTTCTTAGAGAGAGAGCGCATGCGCCTACTCTGACACGTCACTTCCCTCCCTGGCTCGAGGGCGGGCTTTTCGCTCGTTTCTTTTGAGTGGGCTGGACCAGGTCATGTGCTTTGTGGACAAGTTGCTTTTTACGAAACTCCAAGCCGCCTTCCTTCCCTTATTGTCGGCTACTTCTCCACTTCATCTGCCTTCTGTCACTCTTACTTCCAAAACAAGCACCAATATGGCCGAAGAGGCGAAGAAACTGGCCGCCTACGCCGCGGTTGACAACCACGTACAGGTAGGTCCGTAAATTCTCCAACTAGCTTCACTAGTGTGCACTGTGTTAGCTCATTAGCCAGAAAGGCTTCTCGAATAGTTGACACGTTCGAACAAAGTTCGAATGCCACACGGAAAGCTATTAGTTATCCCCCACAAAAATAAATTATATCAGTATGGACGCACATGTTCGAAAATGCCGATGCTAAGGCAGAATGGTTTCGTCCAATCAGCTTTCAGCCACGATATGTCAAATTTCGAGACTTGTTCATATTGTCAATAGAGGCAAACGTCATCACTTTTCGGCCATTTTGCGCCGGTGCCGGTCGATAAATGTACAATGAGTCTTGATTTGGAATATTTTGGGTACCATTTGGAATTGGCTGATAATATACTGGTACCAAGTTTAAAAAAAACGAAATTACTCCAGCACTTTTAACGATCCTAATGTGGGGATTATTCACTTATTTTTGTTTCTACAGAGCAATCAGGTGGTTGGAGTCGGCAGTGGTTCAACGATTGTTTACGCAGTGGATAGACTTGGTGAGTACAAAATATAAGCAGCATGTTTTTGTTTGCCTTGGCCATTTGTTATTGTTCCTAAAATTGTTTGTATTTCCACATGGTTTTAGCCGAGAGAGTTCGTGAGGAGAAGCTGAACATCATCTGCGTGCCCACTTCCTTCCAAGTTGGTTGACCTTTATTTCCGCACACTTCCTTCATTATTTGCCAGGTTGTACCAAATTAAAAATTTTGTTGATTTCAGGCACGTCAGCTGATTTTGCAACACGGTTTGATGCTGTCAGATTTGGACCGGCACCCCGAGGTACCTTTAGGGAGCATTTTTTAATCAAAATAAGAAACTAGCTGATTTTTTTTTTTTTTAAAAGAAGAAAAAAAAAAAAACATTGTGATTGACGTAGTCCTTGATGTAAATGTAGACCAACTTGGTTCACTTTTGGTAAAATCCATCTTAATTTTTAACTCACCGGCAAGCAAAAATGGCGGCGGACCTCCAATCCCACCTTGTTCATTTGACGTGTTTTTTCCAGCTGGACATCGCCATTGACGGCGCCGACGAGGTGGACGCCGATCTGACTCTGATCAAAGGCGGGGGGTGAGTCCCTGGCGGAAGGCGGGGGACCTTCTTTATCTTCACCACCCGCACTTTTTTCCCCCATTCAGCGGCTGCTTGACCCAGGAAAAGATCGTCGCCAGCTGCGCCCGACATTTCGTGGTGGTGGCCGACTACAGGTCGGAAAAACGCCGCCGCCCGAGACGGGCCATCCCTGACCCCGCCTCCTTTCTCTCAGGAAAGCGTCGGAAGCGCTGGGACAGCGGTGGAAAAAGGGTCTTCCCGTGGAGGTGGTCCCCATGGCCCACGTCCCCGTCTCCAGGAGGATCGTGCAACTTTTCGGAGGGCGGGTCGACCTGCGGATGGCGCTCAACAAAGCCGTAAGTCGATTATTTTTTATTCCTTCAAACTTTTTATTGACAAAAAAGAAGAAGAAAAATTTTCTTTAATTTTTAATAAATCAATATTAGTTTTATTTCCCATTCATAAAAAAAATGCAAAAAAAATGCAAATTTTCTTATTTTTTATGGCCAAACTATATTTGAATCAATTTTGACCAATAGGATTTTTCTCCCTCACTTAATAAAAACTAATGTATCAAATAAACACGTATGTTAACATAATTCTAATACTGTCTTGAATTACATTGGAAATTTTGCAGTTTTTTTTTGTTTCAAGAGGCTCAGAGTTGAAATTTGCCTTTAAACGGCTAATGACAATATCATTTCCCAAAAAATGAAATAATAATCATGTATTTAATGGCATTTTGTTTCCTATTTGAGGGCCCGGTGGTGACAGACAACAGCAACTTCATCCTGGACTGGAAGTTTGAAGGAAGCCACAGCTGGAAGGACGTAAACAACGGCATCAAAATGATTCCCGGTGAGCAACCAAATGGCCTCTTTTTTTTTTTTTTTCCAATCACAAATCGGCACCTAAAATCTTCCTTTTGCAGGCGTGGTGGAGACGGGACTTTTCGTGGGCATGGCCGAACGCGCCTACTTGGGAATGGAGGACGGCAGCGTTGAGGTACGAGACGCGCCCGTCCTCTGACCAATCCCGTTGGACTTTGGGTTGGGGAACCCAATGGTCATCTGAATCCGATGGATCCACCTCACTTCTACGCCATTCCGTGCCTTGCCGTATTTGGACGTGTCCGATGAAGACAGCCGTCAAATGCAATGCTTCCTTTGTCAACACCGTCAAAATAAAAAATAAAAATACACAACCATTATGGTGCTTATCATTTATATATTTGCACTAAACTATAAGTCACATATTTTTCATAGTTTTGTCATTTTTTTATTCCATTTAGTATAAAATAGAATCGTGTAAGCATTTAGCTAACAATTACGGCAATGGACGTCCAAGAGTGACAGTGCAATCTAATTTAATTTGATTAAAAAAAACATTGAAAAAAAGGAGCTTTGTCCAATGTTCAATCGTCTTGCTCACCACGGGAGGACGCTGTGAATTGTTGTCATTGTATTTAAGGAAGTATCCATACATCCGGAACGTCTTCGCTATGGATGGCAGCCACCAAGTGTTTATTTTTGATTAATTTTAAAGCCAATTCAACAGTAAAAGGGCCATTCTGTTTCTTTTTTTGAGTGCTTTTTTGTCATTGCCATCCAATGAGGTAAGTAGGTGTTAGAACTTGCCATAACGTCAATCTTTATTCTTTTTATTGTAACTTTTCCAATAACTTAAGCTTAACTCGTGACCCGGAAAAGGAAGTGCAACGTCACTGCTCCACTGGGGAGCCACGTTGTTGCTTTGGCGTCGAACGGCTTGACGACTACCAATGACTGACGGCCACATGCTCCAATAGTGTTAGCCTCTTTAGCAACGAGCCCCGCGGCTAACCAATCACGCACTTGTTTACCACTAGGCGCCTTCTGATTGAACGAGCTGAGCCGCATCACCGCGCATGCGCCTCTTTGACCGCCAGGTGTCTCGACCAACGAGGTGCACTGTTATTAACCCTCGGCGTTGACGCCAAGTGACGTAGTCACCGACCAATGAGCTTCTGCTTAGTACGCCGCCCGGTGCGACTGACAACTGGGGGACCAATAGAGAGCCGAGTTAAGCCAACGCATGCTTTTCTTGAGCCAATAGGCGTAGAGAAACAAGGCGGAACCCTAAATTGTAACCACGGCAAGTCTTGCGTCAAGTATAAAGCGAAAAACACTTGCTTCCCCGCATGTTTACATAAAGTACGGGACCAAAGGGCGAAAAAGGATTAACTACGACATTGTTTTGTTTTTGTTTTGGCTGGGGGACTATACTATACTTTCAGAATACGGGCTGTCCTACAAGAGAAGATTTACATGGCCGACCAGTGGCATGTAAATCTTGTGCTTCCCTAATGAGCCAGCCTTCCAAATGGAAAGGGGGCTTCGTCTGGGAAACGTGAGCATTTCTCTGGTGCTCCTGCTCTTCAACGCGGTCTTAGGACTCGGGACTCTGCACCCCTCGGGCTTCGTCGTCGTCGGCCGGGACTCCTCGTCGGCTGCCCCGGTACCGGACGACGGCGGAGACCCGTTACTGGAGCTTCGCCGCCTGGACGGCGTCGCGGGGCTCTCGGCTCAGGCGGATGTCACCGTGGAGGACGAAAGTGGCTCGCCCGGGGACGACGAAGGGTCCTGCGGGGGACAACGGCGAAGAAGCGAGCCGGCGGGGAGGTAAGCTTGAAAACTTGACAAACTTTTTATTTGTTTTTGTCTTTTAACCACACTCATTTTGACGGACAAACCAAGGTAGCATTTTAAGCTAGCCGAGCGTCGTGTTATTTTCCCGCTGAAATATACTCTAAAATCAAGTTAGGGACCGTCAATAAAGAAATGGGCGAAAATTAGCCACTTGGCCCCACGGTGGGAGGCTAGCGTGGGGCTGGCGTTATTAAAAATCAAAGTTAATATCGTGAGTAGGCTTGTATTTGTATTTGGTTACTTTCTGCACGTTTTTGGACAAGAAATGTGGGCGGAGAGTCGATCGGCTGATGCGACGTCTACGCCCCGAAAAACTTCTTTTCCTTCCTTTTAAATCGACCCGAAGACGACAATAGCTCCCTTTTTCGCCTTATTTTGTTTAATCTTTTAAAGTGTTCCCTTTGCGCTGTGAAAGTCAACGCGAGTAAAAACCTTCATGTCATGAGACACACCTGCACTGTCAATTGACGCATTTTGGACGGAAAACAGTACTGTACAGATACCGTTTTACAACGTAAACATGAGCATTCACAGCCAATTTTCTTCGTTTGAATCGGTTTGATGTCTATTGTTGTCAGTAGCTTGGAGTTAATTGTCACTTTGTTCATTTTAAAGTCATTGTCAGTCACCCTATGTTTATTTTTGGATCACTTTTGTGTCACTTCTGCTTTTGTTGTTGTTGATTAAGGGACATGTAAGGTTACTTCTTGTTCATTTGTGGTCATTTGCTGTTGGTTTTGCATTACTTGTGTGTCAATTTTCTGTGGATTTGGTTGATTTAGGGACATTTTGGCTTCCTGTTGATTCTGGTCATTTTCTGTTGGTTTTGGGCCACGGGTAACTTTATTTTGGATAATTGTCGATTTATATTGCGCTGGGACATTGATTTAAGCTGGTGCTGACTTTGAAGAACTGTGCCGCAGTGTCGTTCATGCCGACTCTCCCTCCCCCTTGACCTCGGCCTCACATGAGTTAACAGTGTTCTTAAATAATTCTCTGTGTGCTATTTTCTACATGCTAGAACATCTTTTTTTTTTTGGTGGACTAAGATCAAAAGCTAGGTGAACCCCAAGAGGTTGCTGGATCAAATTTGCTTCATTTCTTATGCCAACTTTTACTTTTCATGTTATTTTTTTGCCAATTTACTCTGTTCCGACTTTCAAAGGTTTAAAAATAAGTTGTCTTTTAGGATGTTGCACCAAAAAGGTATTAAAAAAAATGAAATTGCGAAACTTTTCAAAATTCGACTTGATTTTTGTCAAATCTTCTCATTCTACTTGATCGTTCGTTAGCCGTGAGCTAAAGCCAATAATGGACGCCACCATTTGGCCGCCATTCCTCGTTCAAAAGGTTATTTGCACTTTTCACTCCCTGACGTGGTTTAATATTTTAGATGGACGCTTTGATCAGCCGTAGCTGTCAGCCACTCACCTGTGCGACCCATCCCCCATCTTTGTTTACATACGTGAATCATGCATGTGGAAAGCTAATATCATTTATTTATTTACGTAGTCGTGCACGAGTGGGTGGGCTTCTTTTTTGGTTTGTGTCCTGTTCTTTCACGTTTTTTTTTTTGCATTTTTTTCTGTTGACGTTGTCCTTGTGACAAACTCGCTTGACTGGTCAAAGCTAATTCCTGTTTTTACAGTTTTTCATAGTTTTATGAAGGAAGCCTTTTGTGTGTGTGTGTGTGGTGTATAGTTGAAGAAGAATCCTCTTGACAGATGGATGGATGGAAAGCAAAGGCAGAAAAAAGTCCCGCCGGGCAGCAACCATGTGAACCAGGTGTGGTGGGAGGAAGGGGGAGGAGCTCAGGTGGGGGTTGCCAGATCAGCTCAAGGTAGTAAGACAGAGCACTGGTAAATAAACATGTCTTTGGATACCTTTGACTGGAATAGATGTTAGAAATAATTGTGGAAGGTAAATTCTGGTAGGAGGGGCTTCGTTGTAGCTGTCAGACCAAAAGACGTTCTGGTCTTTGTCTACTCAAAGAGTAAAAGTCAGGCTGACTGCGGAGAAAGTCCAGGGTGTGGTTTTTAGAGGTTAAAAAAAACGAGGAGAAGACCTGACTTGACAGCACCAGTCGCTCTTCCCTTTTTTTCTTTTTTTTCTTTCCCGCTCCTTTCTGCCCACGACGGACGGCACGTGCCCAAATCCAAACGGCGCGGCTCCCCCCGCCGCCCCATTGGCCGAGCGGCTCCGGCCCCATTGGTTGTTGCTAAGCGGCGAGGGGAGCGAAAACAAGACGGTGGCGTGGCTGGCCGCCAGCGACTCCTGGCTACATCCCGCCTCCTTTTTGTGTGCGAGAGAAAGATAGATAGAGAGAGAGAGAGCCCCACCCAAAGTGCCGCAGTGGCGCGGGACTCCTCGTCAAAGTGGCGTCCCCCAACCCCTTCGGTCAGCCGGCCCATTTTTTGAAAAAAGCGGGAAGGAAGTCACGTCTTAAATGGCCACGGCGTGACGATATGGCGACGCTTGGCGTCCCGGGGACTGGTCCACCGAAGTGGCTCGGGGTGCTGCCTTGAAAGTGAAAGCCAAATTTGTTTTGGTTGGCGGCCTGATTTTTAAAGCCAACAGTTGATCTTGGCCCCCAAAAAGTTCACTGATTTGACATTGGTTCGTTGACCCCACCCACTTCAAATGAGTTGGTCGTTTTTGGATCACTTCCTATTGAGTTGGACTTTCTTGTCTGTTTGTCATTTCCAAGGTGACTTCATGTTGTTTTTTGGGACATTTCAAGGTCCTTTATGAACTCATTGGCTGCTATTGAAGGCGCCTTTTTGGTGGCAAGGGGTGAATGAGCACATTTTTATGAACTTTAAAAAATATTAATAATTTTTAGCATTAAATTTTTTAAAAAGTATTGAATTCATGATAATCGAGGTATTACTGTAATTGTTTATGTACAGTATGAATGAGCTACAAAGTATAATAAATCTGTACCCTTGTTGGGCCACTTCTGGCCCGCGGACCCCACCTTTGACGCCTTTCTATTTTGTTATTAGTGTTTTTTTCTTATTTCTTTCTTTCTTAAAGAAACAATCTTATTTTTTTATGACCGAAGCAGCCGCAAAAGACTGCGGTGGGTTGGGCGGGGCCTGCGTAACTTTCTCCTCCTCCTCCTCCTCCCCCCTCAGCACGTGCTCCCCACGCGGCGGTATTTTTGTCGGCGGCCCCCGTCGCACGGCGACAAGCGGGCCCCGCTCCGCCATTGGCTCGAGCCGGTGCAGGGAGGGGATTGGTCGCTCATCTCCCTGAGAAACGCGCCGTGGGTTTTATTTCAATGGGTCGTGTTTACTACCAAGCGCTCTCTTTCTCACCTCGCTTTAGCGTTAGCGAGCTCGTCTCCGAGGAGCGAGCGGGCGAGGCGGGCGCCGGCTAATTGGCGCGAGCCAGCCGGCTAGCCCCAGGCGCCACGCTAACAAAGACGTTGACGGAGCTTTTCAAACTGGGAGGACTGGCGGGTGTTTTTTTCTGAGAGATAAAATGATTAAAAATGAAATAAATGGAAGGGGAAAAAATGTAGAAATGGCCAAGGCAAAAAAAATGCAGACAAAGAAGAAAAACTGGAAAAAATGGCTAATAAAAAGGCAAAAAAATGAAATTAATTACAATAAAACTTAAAAAGTGCACTATGCAATAATATGGTTGAGTAGTGGAACAAGAAATAAATAAAATCCAGGAAAATTGTTAAAAAAACAAGTTTGAGTCACATTTGGGTTTCGCATTCAACTTTTCCGAACCTCATCAATTATTTGGCGTCCACTTGTAATCACTGCATTTATTATGATTATTATGTTTTGCTTGTGGTTTTACTGGGTTAGCGTGGCACCGAGCGGCTTCTTTTTCTTATTTACGGCGACGCGTGGGGGGAAAAGGGCGGGTCCTCAAGCCACTGCTTGGCAACAGCCAATCCGCTTTGGCTTTTTGGCAGGCACCGGCAGCCAATGGAAAAGCGCCGCTTCATTTTTCTCTTTTTTTTATTCTTGTATTGGGGGCTAAGACAATGTTTTTCTTAGCAAGACTAGTGCCCGGGAGCAAGAACCCCCCCCTTACAACACCCCCAAAAAAGGCGGGGGCGGTGATTTCGGTGTCTTTGATGGTGTTTTAGCGTGTTTGCCATTGTTTGAAGTTTGCTAGCAAGCCTTGACTAATTGGATGACAACTTGACAAATGCTTCGTTGTCAAGGGATACAAATTGAAATCCATGTCAAGTCAAATATAGCTTTTTTCTTAATTGATATAAGAAAGCCCTTAAGAATACAAATGTTGTTATTTATAAATCAGACCAAATTAAAAAAAATGAGATAAAATAAAGCATAAATGAATGGGAAAATAAGGAAGCAAGTACTCAGAATAAATTGAAATGTCTTTTCTGAACCAAAACTTTTTTTTTTGTTGACGTTTTGGTGCAGGTCCCTGGTGATCATCAGCACTTTGGACGGGCGCATCTCGGCGTTGGACCCTCACAATCACGGGCGCAAGCAGTGGGACTTGGACGTGGGTTCCGGCTGCCTGGTTTCGTCCAGCCTCAGCAAACCCGAGGTCAGTCAAACCTTCTTTGGCCGCCGTCCCTCCCTTTTCAAACGGTTTGGACCTGTAGACCCGTCGCTGGCAACCCATGAGAAAGGCGCCGAGTCTCCCTCCCCCTCGCCAAGAGGCGCCGTTTGGCCCCCGGGGCTTTTCCGCTTTTGTTCGGCGCACCGACGTGGTCGGAGACGGCTTGATAAACAGGAAATACTAATAGCCCTAGCCACTGAAAATCAGCAAGAAGTGACCCACGAGTACCCCAAGAAAGCAATAACAATGGATTCCATTGACGGAATTAGGCAAACCAATCTATTATTAAGAATATTTTGATATATATGCTATAATAAGTTGTCCAATCGGCACTTATGCACCACCACCACCACCACAAGCGTCCCGGCATTCTGCTCGGTGATTAGGCTACGGTCGGGGAGGGCTTCCCGTCTCCGGCGCCGCCCCATTGGCTCTCCCCGCCACGCTCGGCGGGAGGAGGCAGCCAGTCACCTGCCGCCCCTCCCGCTCCCCCCCTGCCGGCTTCTCGCCTGGCTCTTTATTTGAGCTCCACCAACGGAAAGCAGCTTTGTCTGCACAAAAACAAATAGCCGTGCGTTTTGAGGGAGGGCGGGACGAGGGTGTCGGGTAAGGTCATGATGTCATCGCTCAAAAAGTCATAATGTAATCATATTATCTCATTTTAATTTCATTTATAATGGCCATTGTAACTGGAATGGGAAAGATCATTTAATCAACATTGAAGCCAAACCTCCCGCTTCAAATGTCTAGCGCCCCCGGTGGCAGCCAATTATCAAGTCTTAAATAGTCCCGCATGTGGGTGGAAAACAACCCGCGGAAAATCTGTCTTCAGAGCGATCGAAATAGTTTGTTTTTTTGCAGTTTTTCACGGTTTAGCCGTTTTTTACAGTTCTTTTCGATTTTTTTGAACTGTTTCTGACTTACCTTTTTGTGTGGGCGGGGTCATTTTAAACTTTTGTATTTTTTTTATGTTTGGCCCAAATATTTCTGGGGCTGAAATAGTAGTTGCCATAGAAACACGCCTGACCCGTGTGTCCCCTCCCTCTCTGTCCAGGTGTTCGGCAGCCGGATGGTGATCCCGTCCTTGGACGGCGCCCTCTTCCAGTGGAACCGCGACCGCGAGAGCATGGAGGCGGTCCCTTTCACCGTGGAGTCCCTGCTGGAGTCGTCTCACCGCGTCTCCGACGACACCGTCCTGGTGGGTGGCAAGGCCGTCACCACCTACGGCCTGGGCGCCCGTAGCGGCAAGGTAAAACCCGCGTGGACCCCGCCCACCGACCCCGTCTGACCCAGACTCCGCCCCTCCCCCCAGCTCCTCTACATCTGCTCGGCCGGCGGCTGCAGCCGTTGGGGCGGCGACGAAACGGACGGCGGCGAAGACGTGCTCCTCCTCCACAGGACGCAGAAAACGGTGCGAGCCATCCGGCCTCGCTCTGGAATTGAAAAGTACGACATTTTTTATTTTCTTTCCCCATCATTCGTCCACGCTCACGGCCTTTTTTCCCAGGTGGAACTTCAGCGTGGCGAATTTCGAGGTGAAGTTCCTCCCCGAGGCGCGCTCGGCCATGGACCTTTTGGAGGGGCGGGCCGGCGACGACGGCGAGCCCGCTCGCTGGGGGGCGCGGCCCAGAATCTTACCGCGGGATTCCGCGGAACGCCGCCCGGACCCGCTCATCAAAGTCTCCGTCCCCGATTGGAAGGTGATGGCCTTCGGCGCCGCTCCGGATGGTCGGCTGCTCTGGGAACATCAGGTGAGTGGCATTGTCGTCCGGCTCGGGGCCGCCGACCGCGGGTTTGAGTCCCGGTGGGTGAATAATACGTGGCTCCTCCCTCTAGTTCTGCACCCCCATCGCCTCGGCCTGGTTGGTGGAGGCGGGGAAAGTGTCCCCGATCAGCCTGTTCGACGACACGGCCTACGGCGAGCGCTCGGAAACGGAAGAGGGCGACGACGACCTCCGCGACCATCCCGACCAATCCCAGGGCGCTTTGGGCTCCAGCGTCTACCTGGGTAACTACCAAATACATTCACATAAGTTGTTTTTTCAATTTTTCTGGGTTATCCAATCTCCCCCATCCCCCTTTTATATCAATAATTGTAATTTTTTTCATCTTTTTTTCTGTTTTTAGTTCAAAAATCATTTTTTCCAAATCTAAAAATACATTTAAAAAATATCAAATAAATATTGTTTTAGATCTATAAAAAAGACAGGCTTTTTAATCCAGTTCTTTTAATCCATATGTTCTAAATATTCCATCTTAAATGGTGGGTCCATTTTTGTACTGGCAGGAATGTTCCAGGGCCAACTGTACCTCCAGTCCTCAGTGAGGATGTCCCAAAAGTTCCCTTCCAAAGCCATCGGGTCCCAGAAGGACGTGGTCCCGCTCCCCATCGTCAAGTGGAAGCCTCTCATACGTAAGTCAGGAGAGCCCCGCTCCCTTTTTCAGACGTGCCGACCTTGACCTCTGACCCCTCCGCAGATTCCCCATCCCGGACCCCGGCCCTGGTGGGCTCGGACGAGTTTGACAAGTGCCTGAACAACGACAAGTTCTCGCACGACGAGTACAGTAACGGCGCGCTGTCCATCCTGCAGTACCCCTACGGTGAGACTCCCCCGGTCCCGCCCTTTCTCGCCAACATCCTCGCTCACCGCCATGCTTTTCCCCCCCTCAGACAACGGTTACTACTACCCTTACGCCAAGCGCTACCGGCCCAAACGGGACAGCGCGGTCAGCGTGATCAAAAGAAGTGGGTCGCGACCCGAGCGTCCCAGGAACAAAGACCCCGTCCTGCTCCTGCCCTGGTGGAAGGAGATGCTGGGCACCATCGTCTTCTGCATCGCCGCCACCACTTACGTGGTGCGCAAATTCTTCCACCCGTCGCCGCCCGTCGGCAACAGAGTAAGCAAAAAACTCCCTTTCGCTCCATTTCCATTCGTTTGCTGCCTTCCGTGACGACCAATGAGTTCTTAGGGAACTTTAAAGGTCACCCGGGAAGGTCCAAAAATCAACAGAAAGCTACAGCTATGGCTGTATAGAATCAATGTGTGGGTCTGGCGCCCTCTGCTGGCCCAAATACTTATTTCAGTCAAATTCTCGTGTTGTTTGCGCCCTTCCCAGCAACGAAAGGAGTCAGAAACGCAGTGCCAGACGGACAAGAGCGACCTTGAAGCGGTGGAATCCAACGAGCCGGCGCCCGAGGAGACCCGCCCTGCCAAATACGTGTCCAGGTACCTAGGCCGCGCCTCCCGCGGTGGAGGGGAGTGGTTTGCCACGGCAATTGACGACATGAACCCGCCTCCTCCAGGTACTTGACGGACTTTGAGCCCGTCCAGTGCCTCGGCCGCGGTGGCTTCGGCGTGGTCTTCCAGGCGCGAAACAAAGTGGACGACTGCAACTACGCCATCAAGAGGATCCGGCTGCCCGACAGGTAGGCCCCGCCCACCCCTTGGCAACTGGCCGTGTTTGATTTTCCCCCTCGTGGCTTGTCTTTAGGGAGGTGGCCCGCGAGAAGGTGATGCGGGAAGTGAAGGCGCTGGCCAAGCTGGAGCACCCCGGCATCATCCGCTACTTCAACGCTTGGCAGGAGAGCCCCCCGGAGGGCTGGCAGGAAGAGATGGACCACAGGTGGCTGCAGGACTACAGGTAAGATGGAAAGACATTTTTTTTCACCAGAAGTGGACCTAATGGGGTTTTTCTTTTGGGTCTTCCAGCGCCACCGAGTCACCCGCCAGCTGCCCGGACCACCTGGAGGCGCTGTCGCTCAAAGTACCCGTGTCGGGATCGTGCGAGGGCGAGACGTCCTCGCTGCTGCTCCCGGACGCGCCCGACTCTTTGGATCCCAGCTGGCCGCAGCGGGCGCCCTGCCCCTCCGACTTGACCTCGTCCTCCTTCGAGGTGGTCTTCGAGGACTCTGCTCCAGACCGGGACCGGGGGGAGGGAGACCCGCTTTCCGGCGACGGCCCCACGGACACGTCTGACGCCGGGGGGTCCTCCGCCAACCCAGAGACGCAGAGCGGCCGGACCGCCTCTTCCTCGACCCCTCGGCCCGATTGGCTGGCCTTGGCTCCGCCCCCGAACCCGGCTCCTCCCTCTCAGCGGCCGCAACCCTCTCCGAAGGTGAGATGTCTCACATCTATTATCTTTAAAAAAAATAAAAAGAATATTTTGGAAATGTGCTAAATAACAATTATTGTTGACCATATTTTGGCGCAGGTGTACCTGTACATCCAGATGCAACTTTGCCGCAAAGAAAACCTGAAGGACTGGATGTCTCGGCGCCGTCTCCCCGAGCAGAGGGAGCGCCCGCACTGCTTGGACATTTTCCTCCAGATCGCCGAGGCCGTGGACTTCCTGCACGCCAAAGGCCTCATGCACAGGGACCTCAAGGTAAGCCATTTGCCCAAGACGTTGACCTCTGACCCGTCACTTCATTCCATTTGGCCTTGCCCCTTCCAGCCTTCCAACATCTTCTTCACGGTGGACGACGTGGTGAAGGTGGGCGACCTGGGCCTGGTGACGGCCACGGAGCACGAGGAGGACGAACGCCAACGCCAATGCTCCGCCCTCCCCTCGCCGCCGCCGCTCCTGACACGCCACACGGGGCAGGTCGGCACCAAACTGTACATGAGCCCCGAGCAGGTCAGTGGAACATTTCATTCTTTAAAATGTCCCACTTGGACGCATCCCAACATTAATGGTTCTGGCTCCTCCCCCAAATCCAGCTCTCCGGACAATCGTACTCGCACAAAGTGGACATTTACTCTCTGGGCCTGATCCTCTTCGAGCTGCTCTACCCTTTTCGGACACAGATGGAAAGAGTCAGGGTGAGTGCCTCCTCGCCCATCTGCCGGACCTCCCTGTGCGGCTGGCCAAAAACGTCCTCCCCCAACCCCGTTAAACTCTGGTCCTCTTTTTGTCTGGCAGACGTTGACAGAGGTGCGCTCGTTGTGCTTCCCGGAGTCCTTCTCCAAAAACAACTCAGAAGAGGTTGGTGTTGCTTTGTCGCCCTCTAGTGGAAACGGGGGGTAACTAGAGGATTTGGCCCCCGGGCCGCCACTTTGACACCTGTGAACTAAACCCTTTAAAGGGCGGGGCCTTTCCGGCAAAAGCCAGGACGGCATTTTGACACTTTGTCTTTTCTTTTTACAGCTGGCCATGGTGCTGAGCATGCTGTCGCCGAGCCCCGGCCAGCGGCCCGAGGCGGCCGCCATCACCGGCCTGCCGCTCTTCCGCGAGCTGCCGTGCCCGCCGGCCGCCGCCCGCCAGCGCTCGCGCACCTACAGCGCCTCCTCTTCGTCTTCCTCGTCCTCTTCCTCCGGCAACGGTGGGACGGGATGGACCCCCACCCGTCCCACCTGACGCCCGCCCTTTTTAACTCTTTCCTGGTCGCAGTTTTAGCGCCCGTCGGCGAGAAGAATCGAGGTTTGGTTCTCGTCCAACCGAGAGAAAATCATGCCATTTGACTAATTGATAGTAGGGTGAAAAAAAAATGCAAGATTATTCAAAGGAATATAACTAAACCCAAAAAGAAGTGGTTAATTTTTTTTTAGCCCTTTTTGGTGCTAGATGTCCAACTAGTTTGGCCTGGGAGGTCTGAATGTTCATTGGCTGTCAGCTCTCCCTCTTTAAATGGATTGGACGTCGAGTCCTACCCAAATTGAGCAAATTAGCTATTTGTAATTTGTTCTTTTGAATGTCAACGCATTGCCTCGAATGGAGACTTTGACCCTTCCAAGATGGCCGCCTTGTCAGTCAGAGGGGGCAAAAAAAGGCCTTTTACATGCTCCAACAAGGAACTGAAAGCATTTTAGCGCCCGTAAATGTCCAATGTGCTTTTCAAGCGGGACGGTTGACGACATTCATTGGCTGCCAACCCTCCCACTCCAGACTGATGGGACACCCGTGGATGTTAAAGAAGAAATAGCTTTGATCCGAGTTAACGCCTTAGCGCTCTTCATTCCAGGAATCTTTTTTTCTTGATTTTTGGGTCTGCGCTTTTCCCCCATCCGTCACCATGGCAGGCTCCGCCTCTTTTTTGGCATTTTTTTTTTTCCCGTTACCATGGCGTGCTCCAACTCAGGTACGACGAGAAGGAGAAGAAGAAGAGAGGCCTTCAGCCGAGCTTGCCTGATTTGAAAGACCAAAAAAAAAAACAACTAACAGAACTTCTTTGTTCCAGTTTGGACTTTTTAAGGGTTTTTTTACCCCCAGAAACCTACCAACAAACTAACTGAACCTTCTCCTCTGTCCAGTTTGGAGTTTTTATTTTATTTTTTTCCTCAGGAGGATGTTGTTCCCGTGGGACTAAAAAACAGACTTTGACTACTGTTAGCACATGTCAACTTTTTTCAGAAGCAGTTGGATTTGAGGCTGTGAATGATGGAAAAAGTTGACCAATTCAGAGGGAGGAACTCTATTTTTAGTTTATTCTGTCGTTATATCATCGTACAACGTTACGAGATTTGAATTGTAATATTAGGGGGTTCCAATCATAGTCTTTTCTATTTTTTTGCCCAAAACTTGTAACGTTGGGAGACCTCCCGCCCCCCTTTTTTTCAGGAAAAACATATTTTTCTGTTATTATTTGTTCCAAATTTATTCCGATTGAATCCCAACGTTTGTCATTTAGACATTTTTTGATTCAGGTGGGCATTTGGACTAGAATATTCCAGTTTTTTTTGTTGTTATTGTGGAGAATCGGTTAGAAGGGAGAAAAAACTAAATAATCTGCATCCATAATTGTAAATATGTCAAATATTAGTTTTTTGCTTTTTATTTATATTTCCATGCTGTCAATACAATCCGTTTGGGGTTGGCCTTTATTAACCAGACTTCTTACAAGTCTGACTTTAATAAAACTGTTCAGGAAAACAGATTGGCCTTTTTCGACATGATTTTATTGACATTTTTCTTGTCGATATTTCTTTTTCATTAACTTAATGTTCTATTCTTTGCTCAGGCACCCTGTGATTAAAAAAATCTGGCCATCAGCAATGGATCATTTGATTTGGAAAAAAACTGCACTGTCCTTCCTTACCTGCAGAGAGCGCTAAAGACTCGCCTGCGCTCCATCAATGAAGGTAAACTTCAAACTTTTTCTCTTTATATTTTTTCTAGTGCATTTGCGGCCTTTTTAACGATGCAGTCAATACGGTTATTTTCCCGGACAAAAAACATCGTCCCTAAATGAACAAGTGACCCATACTCAACCGGAAGATACCCTAAATTTGTCCCATATCAAACAGGAAATGACCTAGAAATGTCCCCAAATTAACAGAAACCAACAGGAAGGGACCCATAATCTACCGTAAAACACCCAGATTTCAAAAATTGGCAAATTAAATTCCCCCATATCAAATGATTGACTGGAATTGACCAATATGAACAGGAAGTGAACAAACCCCCTGAGAAGAAACGATCTCCAATTGACCCCTAAAACAACCCATTTGACCGACATGGACGGGAAGTGAGACGTGAAATATCCCAAAACGAACAGGAAGCCTCCTCCATTCCCCTAAATGGAACTCAATGTCGAGAACGAGCAGTCGGGCGGGCGGCTAATCTCCTAAATGAAGGCGAGCGGCGACCTCGGCCACGGCGGCGAGGTCGCGGCGGTCGCCGGGCGGTCGCCGGGCGGGATTAGACTGTCCGCCTCCTCTGTTTTTCTTTGCTTTGGGATCAATCGATCGGCGGGCGCCGTTAATCCGGCCCACGGATGCGCGCCGACGCCCGGCGTGGCCGTCCGCCTTTCGGAATTGGCGCAAAACCACGAACCTGCGACGGGCCCCGCCCCCCTGGCGCGCATTTCCTCCTCGGTGACATTGAACGCCTCTTTATTTCCCCGAGCGGACCGAGGATAAATTGTCTATTATTTGCCCTTTTAAAAAGGCAGGCAGATAAGCCCCCCCTCCCTCTTCCCCCCACCCCACGCCGCTTCACCGTCATTGGCCCCCCCGGCCTGCGGGGGCGCCACTCTGCAGAAGGCCGCCCCAATTACCGGCCCCTAGTTTGCCGTAATGACTTTCCAATGACGCTCTTGATTGAAATGTAAGCGGCGGGGCCGCGGGGGTGTCGGAACGGGGAAAAAAACAATAACGGGGGGGGAAAGTTGGAGCAGGTACGCCCGCCCCAAAACTTATTAAGCCGCGCGGCGCTGGCAGCTAGCATAAATTAGCATATTGAGGGTAAATATGCAGACTATTGACGATAATAAAGCGGGATTATTCAATCCAATGAATGTTAAATAGATGGAGGCGAGGCGGCTTATCTGCTCGGCGCCGGCCTTTCTTGCCACGCCTGGCCCGGACGCCGTTATTGCCGCCTTCCCGGGAGATGTGGCCGGCGATTGACGCCTTTTTTTGTTTTCTTTCGCCGCCGCCGGTCACGTGACGCGCGGTGGGCGTGAGCGCCGCCCCCGGGGCTAGCGGGGAGATAGCGTTTTCATTATGCGCGCGCGCCGATGCGCCGACAGATTGGCTTCCGGCGGTGCGGCGCGGGGAGGGAGGGAGGGAGGGAGGGAGGGAAATAAGCGTCTTTCTGGTCTTGCGCCGCCGACGTTTCCGCAAATCAAAAATATTGGCTTTTCGTCATTTAGGTGACACGCGTGTACATTAGCATTCCAATATTGGTCTTTGTTCAGGTAAGAGCGTTGAGAAGAAAAACGGGCCTCTTCCCCAACCACTTCGTTTAGCCGCGGAAGCGAACATCTAGGCGACTTGCAAACAGATATACTTGAGTGTGGAAAATATTCCGTTCTTGGTTCAAATTGAGATCACAAATTGACCTTTTTGTCCCCTAACCACTTCGCTTAGCCGTGGAAGCTAATGTCCAGGCCACAAGGTCACTTCCATTTTGTCGTAAAAAAATATTCAGCTGTACAAATTTAGATGACATAAAAATTAAGTCCCTTAACCACTTCACAAGTCATTTTCAAAGCTGGTTTTAGGCTCAACCCCAGAACTGTGAGCCCAAAGGCCCTAACCACTTCACCACTGGGTCGTGTCTGCACTTTGTTCTCATTTTGACAAAATGGACGTCGTGGGTCGGCACCAAATGACTTTTGACTACTGGATTATGTCAAGTCAATTTAGCTTGAATGTCGAGTCCATTTGTCGTCTTTCATTAGAATGCAGATGAGATGCTAGCGTAAACAATAGCCGCGGCGCAATGTAGCCAAATGTCGGTGTTTGCCGATCGATGGCGGATGGACGCCGTCTCCGTTCGGGGTCGGAGGTGGGAGGGCGCCCGTGGTCGCGGCTAATCCCCGCCGTTGACCGTGACTTCCAGCGCCTAGTCTGGATTTGCCCAGATGCTAACAAACCCCGAAACGCCTCATAAATATGCGGGGCGGCGACCCGTTGGCCGCCACGGACGCCCACTTCCTGTTGAGGCATTTCTGGGTCACTTCCTGTTGCTTTCACGTCACTTTCTGCTCTGCTACTTAAACAAAGTCATGCAACATCTCTTTAACTTATTTTTTTTGTCTTTTTTGGCGACTCGGGAGACGTCTCCCCACCAAAAGACGGAATGGACGTCCATCTGCGTCAAAGGGTGAGTCCCACGTCCTTTTTTTGTCCCTCCACCCCTCGCCACTGCGGCAACAATGAAGACTTTGGCCGAAGGGAGACGGAGTTAATACGGCGTAACAAAGCGTAACGCTCGTAGGAGGAGCCCCGCCCCCTCGGGCGACCCGCCGCGTCCTTTGATGTCCCTGGGGGACGTCGGGGCCCCCACCCCGCCGTCGCTAAGCCCTCTGTAATTGAGTGTTTGCCGTTGCCGGGGCAGAGATCATTTCCCACGAGGGTCTTCTCTCCCGCTGCTTGTGTAAAGTGGAGATTTGTCAAGACCCGGACCCCCGCAGCATCGCAGCGAGCCACAGTGGGCTCGCCCTCCTCCCTCCTTGACCCCCACCCGGCCGACTATTCAACTCGCCGGTGCGATTGAGACGGATTGGACGTCTACAGGTGATGAACTCGTTTCCATGGACGGCAGATGCTAGAAAAGTGCCTTCTTTGCCCCTCCCAAGATGGCCGCCACACCAGAGACAAGTTCAATGCCGAGACATGGAAATTAAGTCCTCAAAATGGCCCAAAACCAAGAGGAAGTGACCTCGAAATGGTCTAAAATCAACAGTGTGCAAACCAAGCAGGATTTCACCCAAAAATGACAGAATAAACAATTCCTTTTCCGGCCGGCGCACTCACTTACATCTCCGGCCAACAGGTGGCGTCGGAGAAGCGGGGAGGCTAACGGCCAAAGTGATTGACAGGTGTCCGGATGTCTGTGGGCCGGGGGCCGTTTAGCGCTTGATTAAAAGGCAAAGTGGACAAATCGCTCTTAAGTCTCAAAGGGCGCAAAAAAAGCTCCTTTTTTTGCTGCTCCTTCTCCTCGGACGCAGCTGCTCCCGTGGGCCCGCCATCCCACCGTCCCGCCGGCCCTCCCAGCCGCGACACGTGAGACGCGGCGGCAGGAAACGCAAACAAGCAAGCGGCTCTTCCTTCAGCTGTCCTCCATTTCAAGCCATCCGCACAATAGACGCGTTTCAGCGCCAATGACGGCGCCAGACGTCCCATCCGATTCCCCCGCACTGGCTAATTCCCATTTTGCCTGCCGGCACCCGAACGCATCAGGTGATTAGGGTCCCTTTAGCCCGCGCCAGGCTAAAATGAGCCCCGCCTCCGTCACCAGCCCAATTATTGCCAATTAAATGGCCGCCACGAGCTGTTTTATCACGGCGGCGATGTGCCGTTTGTTGTTTTTTAGGGGGAGGGGCATTTGGCGCTTTCCCACTCAGTCGCTATCAGAACAAAAACACAAGATTACACACCTGTCGCCCACGCCGGCGCTTTATGAGCGGATATTTGATCTGGAGGCCGCAGCCTAAATATTTACACGTCCAGCCCCGGGGGGCGTGGGCAGGGCGGCGCTCAAGTTCAAAGGTCAAACGCAGCTGCTGGCTCAATTTTCAGTGTTTTATGTTTATCTGGATTTTTTAAATGATCATTTTTTTAGATTTTTTTTGTGCAGATTTTCCCCTTTTTTGGGTGGCAGTTTTCATGTTTTTGTAGTCTTTATTTTCAATCTTCACTCTTTGTTTTGGTCTAATTTTTGGGGTTCTTGCTGATATTTTTTACCAATTTCTTTCATGTAAATTTGCAGCTTTTTGGTCTATTCCTTGGCGTCTTGGGGCGCAGCTGTCCGAGGACTTCCCGAGAACAGACGGCAGCGTTTCATTACGAGCGTCGGAGCGAGAAAGTGAGCCCCGTTTATCTTTGTATCTTTCTAATTGGCCACTCAAAAGTGTAAGTAGGCCATTTGCACTCTGCGCCCAATCGCAGCTGCCGCGTGCGCCGCTATGGCCCGCCATTCGCCGTCCGTCCACCGTCGGAATGGCGGACGGGATCAAGTGTCTAATGAGGAGGATTAGTCCGTCCAAAAGGAGACGCTTTAACGCTCCCCACTTGACTGACATGTGGACTAAAAATAAAAATCACAGCAAAATTTGATTAACCTGTTTTTTCTCTCGCCCTATTCTTAGATTTCCTGCCTTCCCTTCCAATAAAATGGACGTCCATCCACATCAATGGCAGTTCCATCAGTATCCTAAATAAAGGTTAAGGTGAGGTTTAAGTTCACAAAAGGTTTTGGGTCACTAAGTTTATTTAGTTTAACTTCCTGTTTACTTTGGGTCACTTCTTGACAGTTCCAAAAGTCCCAACGAACCACAAAAGGAGGATAACATCGTCAGAAATGTTGCAGCCTATCTCGTTGGCACTGACTCAAAATGGCCGACACGCCAGAACTTGCTCACCGCTCGTTCGTGGCATCTCGATCTATTCTTGTTTACACACACACGCCGTCTAACGAAGTGCACGTGCGGCGGAACCCGGAAGTAGTGGGCGAGGAGAAGGCGTGACGTCGCCCCCCGCAGAGAGGCCGACAAGCCAGCGACAAGCGGCGGAGAAACGGGGGAAACGCGGTGGAAACGCGGGGAATTGTCGCCCACCGCTAAGCCATCAAGCCGGACAACGGTCCATGTGAAGCTTTGGGAAGCCGAGGAGCGGTGGGGGTCGGGGTCGGGTTGGCTGGTGGACGCTACCAACCGAACAGCCGCCCTAACCCCCGCCGGTTCGGACTCCACATGGAGCAGCAGCAGCCATGGGTGCCCACGCACGTCCAGGTGACGGTGCTCCGAGGTCGGGCTCTCCGGGGAAAAGGCAAGCACGGCACCAGCGACGCCTACGTCGTCGTCCAACTGGCCAAGGACAAGTACTCCACCTGCGTGGCGGACAAAACCACCGAGCCCGAATGGCGTGAGGAGTGCTGCTTTGAGTTACAACCGGGCGTCCTGGAGGAGGCGGACGCAGGCCCCGGCACCGGTTCCGGACCCGAGCTGCTCCTCACCGTCATGCACCGGGCCCACATCGGCCTCGACGTCTTCCTGGGCCGGGCACTCATCCAGCTCGGAGAGATCTTCCACGAGAGCCGCGGCGTCAAAAACCAGTAAGTGATGCTGACCGGCTCTTTTCTCCCGGGGTCCGTGAACGCACCGCGACTTGTCTACATTTTAAAGCGGACGTACGCAGGTTAGCTAAAAAAGAAATAAAATATATAAATATATATGTATACGAATGGGGAAAATGAAGGACTAGTGCTGCATAGACACACCCAAAGTCGTCTAGAGGCTTCTAGAACGAGAGCACGCGCGTTTGTTTATGCGAGATGTTGAAGCGGGATAGGATTACGCCGGATTCCCCTGCCCTCCTTACAAACGGATTATATACCAACAAACTATGCGAGTATGGCCAAAGATCATGATTTGATTTCAATTTTTTTGGCCGGAGAACATTAATTTTAAGTAGTAGTTTTCAGGGGCTGAATGTTTTGACGGCTTGCAGGGGGGCGGACGATGCTAGACGTCCAATCGTGTGGCGTGCGAACAGCAGTTTGCTTTTCATTTATGGAAATGACAGTCAAATCAGTGCAAAATTACATGTAATATGTAAATATGTAAAAAAATAAGGGATAAAACAATAATAAAAGCTACAAAAGCTAAATCCCCACAAAATTAAAAAAAAGAAAGTGCAAAATTATCCCAGAATGTTATATAACCACAAAAACTACCGATAGAGAGACAAAAACACGACTTTATGGAAAAAACTGCAAATAGCCATCTTAAAACTACAAAAACAAGAAAAAGCCCTTGAAAAACCGAGTCCTATTTCGATTGGTTGCCCGACAAGTTTGTTGGTAAATAGGAAGTGCCAAGCCCTTCCGTGTCCCTCCGCCAATTATGATAAGACGTAAACACGCCAATTATGACTAAACGAAATATCTGCTGCCAACCTCCGTTTTCAAACGGATTGGACATTCATCACAGTTTGTGTCGGGGCACTGAGGAAATAGCCGTTGCTTTAACATTAATGAAATCATCTTTGAATGCAAAATAACTTTGTTATGACGTCGTTTTAATGGGATTTCTGCCCCTTACCAACATGGCCGCCTCGAAGTCACGTTGGTGGTTAGGACCAAAGGCCTTTTTCTGTTTTGCCTGTCAACACAAATGATTTTATCCAGAGTTATCAATGCTAGTAAATGACTTAAAATAATACATTTGTGACTTGGTCCAGTTGCTGCCGTCCTCCCACTTGAAACTGATTGGACGATGAGTGGCATTGGGCATTTTTGAAGGCTTCTTGAAAGGAAGGAGGAGGAAGTAAAAGTCCCAAATTGTCCGCCATGCTTGGAATGTGAACTCCACCTGGCTTTTCAGGGAGGGACGGCGCCGCACTTTCATTGTTGGACAAGAAATTTGAGTCCACGCCTTGCTAATTTAGCATCAACAATGTCTTGAAGCACTTTTAAAGCGACGGCGTCCCCATTTGTGCGCCAGACTCCACCTTTGAGCACGCAATTGTTTTCTCACACACACACTCCCTTCACTCTCAGAGTGTGTTTTTGTGTGTTTGCTCTCGGCGCCGAAATGGAGGTCAACGATAGGACGGCGTAAATATTCCCCTGGTATGTTGACATGCTTTTCTCAATAATGCTAACGCTGAATGCTAATTGGATGTGTCGCCCCGTCACCGGAATGGATTGATCGGCCGAGATACACGTCCAATTTTGCGGCGTCCAATCGTCCTTGGGTTTATTCCGAGTAGACGTCCGTTCCATTTGAAGCGGGAGGATTGGCAGGACAAACATTTACTTGCAATGGATGGGACGTCTGTTGCCGTCAATGGCGGGCCATGAGCTAATGCTAGCCAGATGCTATTTTGAAGTGAAATTCTCGATTAGACATTTGGTGTTGCGCTGGCTGTGCTAACCTGTTTGACAACTTTTGCTACCTTTGCCCATTGTTTGTATTGAATTGTTTTACTAATGAATTGCTTTCACAACTTGTTTTGGAAGTAGATCCCCCAAAAAAACTTAACGTAAAAAATCTTGAAAAACCTTGGTCCCTACTTGCTCAAAACGATCCTATCCTGACCACACGCCACATTTTCATGTTCCCGTGTGATCCCTCCCCCCCCCCCCCCCCCCCCCCCCAGGTGGTACCGTCTAAACTCCAAGACTGGCAAAAAGGAGAAAGAGCGCGGCGACATCCAAGTCAGCGTGCAGTTCACCCGCAACAACTTGACGGCCAGCATGTACGACCTGGTCATGAAAGACAAAGGGGGCGCCGCTTCCACCTTCAGCAAACTCAAAGAGCGCATGCGGGGCAAACGGCGTTCCGTCGAGGACGCCGCCGCCAACGCCGCCGTCCCTTCCCCGTCGCCCTCCGCGCCCCCCACGCCGCCGACGCCGGCGCTGGGGCCCCCCCGCCGCCGCCTCCCCAGCGACGGCGGCGGCGAGGAGGACTACGAGGACGACGAGGGCGGCGAGATCCGCCGTAGCAAGATGCGCACCTTCTTCCTGCGCGGCAAGCTGAGGAAGTCGTCGGACACGCGCTCCAGCACCTCGCTGGGCTCGGAGAGCAGCGAGTCGTCGTCGCGGGGGGGCAGCCTCAGCCCCACCGCCGGCATCAGCGTGGTGGTCTCCGACCTCTCCGATTCGCCCAGCAACAGCAGCGACCTGACCGTGGACAGTCCGGGTGAGCCACGGGCCTTGACTCCGCCGTCTCAAAATGTTTGGCTATTTATCAAAATTGTCCCCCGGCCGCCATTTTGACCCCCATGTCTTTGTCCCTTTTTTTAGAGCGCACCGAAAACCCATCACCCAAATTGTCCCCCTCGCGCCCCGATTCGATCGAGGAGAGAACCAAGGAACTCACCGCAGCCGTGCCTAAGCAGCCAACGCCACCCCCGCCGCCGCCCAGGGGCGGGGTTCCGGCGACCCCACAGAAGACCCTTCCGCTGTCGGCGTCCTTGCAGAACCTGGGCCCGCGGGCCACCGCCGACCCCCTGCACGGCACGGTGGGCGACGGGCGTCGGTGGTCTTTCGACGAGGCCGGCGAGGAGGAGAGCGCCGCCATCGCCGCCGCCATGGAGAAAAACGGCCCCGTCGTCGAGGCTAAACCCAGGTGAGTCCCCGCTCCCCCGCGACGAGTCGAGCAGTAGACTTAAATCCGATGATTGTTTGACGCTAATGGACGTCCAATCCTTTTTGAGGTTGGAAAAAAAAGTTCATTTCAATGTGTTTTGCCTCTGTTGCTTCTGTCCTAAGATGGCTGACAAGTAAGGCTGTCAGCCTATGGTGGCTGGCTAAGCTTTAGTTGAACAATGTCAAGTGTGCCTTTCCTTCCACAGCCTGTCGGCGCCTCCCGGAATGGAGCCCGCCCTTTCCCCGTTGCACCACTCTAACCCCTTCTGTCCGTCCCCGCCCGGCGACCCTTTCTCCTCGCACGATCCCTTCTCCGATTGGCCGGAGCCGTTCTCCGGTTCTCTCCCGCCCCCTTTACCCTTCCTTTCCGACGCTCGCCCTCCCATCGAGGAACTGTTCCCCGAGGCGACTCGCCGGACCCCGGAAGACTTCCCCGACGCCGCGGGAGAGAAGACGCCTCTGGACCGGAAGTCCTCCAACCCTTTTGCGCCCCCTAGGGAACCCGGCGAAGAATGGGACGCGTCCTTTAAGGAATTTGCGGCCCATAGGCTCCAAGAACCCAAAGACCAAACGTCTAGCGTCCACAGAAGAGACGGTAGCGGCCATGAAGCTAGCGATTCCCCGAGTCTTAAAGGTTTTAGTTTCAGTTCTCTGGACCCGATCCCAGAAGATGACGGTACCGAGTACCCGGAATGGCAACGGGTGGACGGTTCCGCCGAGGTGGCTCCCGCCTACCCAGAGTCCGTGGCCTCTTCGGGGATCGGTACGTCGGTGGAAGACGATTTCCTCTCCGGCAGGTCTTCGTATTCGGCGTCGGGGAAGTTCTCCGCGGGTTCCGTGGACAAAAGCGAGGCGCGAGGTTCTTCTCCGGGCTTGGAGACGGCGGCCAGTCTCAAGAGTTTTAGTTCTACGGACGAGTTCTCCACCGAAGACCAACAAAGTGAAGATACGGAATGGTGGGATTCCGATGGCTCCACGGTCTTCACGCCCCCGCCCACTTCGGCGACCGGTCTCGAGACCACGGAACCGGACCTTCAGCCCGAGTCCAAGTTCTTCCGGTGTTCCGATGCCGAGAACCAGGATGACCCTCGAGGTGAATCTAGTCCACAAGAATCTCTTGGTGTCAGCACCTCCTCCCCGAGGACTTTTTCAGGCGTACAGGACCATCACTCGGAGTCCCTCCCAGATCCGGACCAGAGCGGCGACCCCTCCCACGTGGAAACCGAAGCCTCTTCAACGGGATCTCCCTGGTTCTACCCGCTTCCGGAAACTGTAACCGATACAAACGAAAGGGGTTTGCCAGTGAGGGATGACCGAAGTTCTGAAGGTCTTCCTGAACCAGACTTGTTTCCCGAGCCCTTTCAAGGGAGTCAGGTGTCCGTCCTCAACTCCCCGGTGGAAGCTCCTCCCCCACAACTTCCAGGGAAAACTCCAAACACGGCAAGCTTTCGGGAAAACATTGACGTAACCTTCCACCAAAACCAGGACCAGGAGACATTGGCCTCAGAAAACATCTTTGGAGAAACAGGAACCATCCTGGGATTTTTCCCGTATCCAAACAACCACACTGGCGGATCTGATGCCCTTAATCCAGGTTCCACATTATCCGAAGTCTTCCTGGTGACTTCTCCAGACCGCTACCAGGAGTCCTTTAGGTATGATGAGAAAGATCTTCCACCAGAACTCCCCAAAATATCTCAGAGCACCAGGGACTTCCTCCAAAGCCTCGACAGCAAATTGCAGTACCACCAAAACTCCCAGGAGAAGATATACTTGGAGGACTCTAGCTTTGGTGGGGCGCTAGGAGAGTATCTGGAACCGGCTTCAACGTTTGCCATTCCACAAGGTTCTTCCGATGACCCCAAGCCACCTGTTTGGTCTTTTCTGGGTACGGCGGACCCCCGGCATGCCGCTCCTGCCACAGATTTTGACCCAATCCCCGTCAGACTCCATCAGTTCTCCGCTCTGGACCAAGTACCACCAAAAGGCCCTCCACCGAGACCTCCTAGAACACCCGATTGGTCGTCCCCGCTCACCGAGGACGTGTCAGATCTTCGTCTGACGGATGACGAGAGTTCCGAAGGTCTCTCGGACTCGGATCCGAACCCCGTTGGACCTCGGGACTTTGCGGCTTTTGACCCATACGCGGTCCAAAACCTACATGGTCTCTCCCAAGATGATTGGGGTGCATCCCAGTCCCAAGTGAGCACCCTCCCGGCCAACTGGACCCTCCGTGGAGACGCCTTACCTCCCTTCCCGGAGTTTGCCAACCCTCTTTCCCGGGACCTCAAACCCCCCGATTGGTTGTCTCCTCCAACCGAGGACTTTTCAGGTCTTCTGGACCCACCCTGGGACCACAGTAGTCCCAAAGTTCTCCCAGATTCCCCTCCGAACTTGGCCGGAGACGATCCGACGAAGGAGTTCTCCAAACGTCCTCCGCCGCCACGACTCCCTAAAATCTTCCAGAGAACCACGAGCGTTCCGGTGGGTCTCCAGGCGGTCTTGCTCCCCGGTGAGGACCTCGAGGGTTCTCGGCTTGTCCGCCGTTCCAAGCCGGCGCTGCAGCGCACCCAGTCTGCCAGTACTTTGACCTCGGACTGGGACAAGGGCCTTCCTCCCAGCTTCTGGAAGGAGTCGTGGACCTTTCCGACCAGTTCCTCACGTTCCGCCTCCCCTTCTCTTTCCACCGCCTCCGCCCCCCTGTTAAGCCGGCGGGATAGCCGCCTCCCCTCACCGCTTTCTCCAGGCTCCGCCCTTTCCGTTCCTTCTGGAGCCCCAAATCTTCAGGACATGGGACGGCGGCAGGACATCCAGCAGGAGCTCAGGTGAGGTCGCTCTCCCGGGTGGTGGAACCTTCTCATCTTCTTCTTCTGGATTCTTCCCGCCTACTTTCTTTCTTCTGTGGTCTTGGTGGTGTTGGTGGTGCGACTTTCTCATGGTGGCGAGCAAATTTGACAAGAACTTCCTCCAATGGACATTTTCAAATTGTATTTAGGCCCACATTTTTGGTTGCAAGCCTCCTCCTCCTCCCCCCACGCCATTTTTTCCAGGAAATGGTGTTTTGACTTGATTTATTTATTGCTGAAATCTTCCCGTTAACACAAATGGTGCGCTAATAAGGGGGTGGGGGGGGGGTCGATTGCCTGGGGCCAATTAGCAGTTATTATTTTGCCCTCTGATTCTTAACACGATCCCCCCCCCCCCCACACACACACACACACACACTCCCCCCCCCCTTCCTCCTTCTTCTTCTCTTTTCTTCTTCTCCCAGGATCTGTTCTCACCCTCTTTTGTTCCCCTGAAAAAAGGTGTTGTTGTGTCACCGATAGCGTTTCCTTGGTCCCCCCCCTGGCCCCCCTTAGCTCCCCCCTCAGGCAATCACACACTTCTTAACACAATTCCACTTGTTTTGCATAAAGGCTTGCAATTAAAAGCACGTTTGGCCTCATTTTCCTTTTAATTTCCGTCACTCCTTTCTGACAGACTTCAACCTTCTGCTTCTGCTCACTCACATTTTGGAGGGGTGATAAAAAAATAGACCCATGTTTTTTATTTTTTTAAATATAAATCTTGGCTCAAAACACCTTCTAACCTTTGAATTTGAAAATGTCTGATTTCCTGTGACCTAGCTTTTTCCTTTTTTAAAATTTTGTATTTAAAGTTCATTATTTTGTCATTTTTTTTGTCAGCCCCCACCCGGTGCGTCCCCTGAGCAGCCTGGAGAAGATCAAATCCAGCTTCCACGCCGGCAAAATCGCCCACTCCGGAGAAAAGGTACCGTCGACGTCCGAGCGGATTGGTCGCCGTCCATGGCACCTAATTTTTGGGTCTAACGTTTATTTTTTTCTTCTTCCAGATGTTGACGGAGGGGGCGGGCTCGTACTACCACCTGAGCCACAAGGATCTGGTGGGCCTGGTGGTCCGGCGCGAGGCCGAACTGGAGCGTCAGAAAAGCCAGTTCGAACGCCAGCGCGCCCTGCTGGCCAAGCGCGAGGTGGAGCTGCGGCGGCTGAAGCCGCAGGTTCGAGACCTGGAGGACTACATCGACACGCTTCTGGTGCGCATCATGGAGCAGAAGCCCACCCTCCTGCAGGTGCGATCTCGACTCAAATGACGATCGTCTTTCGTCTTCCGTCTTCTGTCCTTTCGTCTTCCGTCCTTTCTCCTCAAACTTCCGCCTTTCCTCGAAAAATAACGTCCGACCGCGTCACTTTTATCACGCCAATGTAAAGTTTTGCCACTCGCTAGACGATAAACAACAACAAAAAAGTCGTTTTGGTGGTTAACGACGATGAATAAAGTCATTAGCGAGTCACGGAAAAAAGGAGGAAATGATTAGCACGGAGCAGAATTCGCATCCCGAGGGCCACAATGCATGCTGGGAGACTGTAGGAGATTGTGCTTATTTTTGTGTTGATGCTAATTTGGGAAGGCGTGATGCGTTCAGGTCGCCTGGGAAAATCGGCTTCTTACAAATACCCAATAGCGTTTTAATATTCAAATCCAGGTCACTTCCTGTCCAGTTTAGGAGCACCCTTGTTCATATTGAGGCATTTCCAGGTCACTTTTTTGTTTTTGGCTTTTATTTTGTTAAGTCTTTTTATTTCCGTCCCTTCTTCTTGATTTTATGACCTCCTGTTTATTTTGGTCACTTCCTGTTCTTTTTGGAACATTTCTGGTTGACCTCTTATTTGTTTGGTCACTTCCTGTTGATGTTTGATTATTTAGCTTGACCTCGTGTTTATTTTGGTCACTTCCTCTTGATTTTCCGATTACTCCTGGATTATTTTGGTCAATATTTGTAACTTTAAGACTTTAAAATGTGCGTTAGCTTAGCATATGAAGCACTGTGACGACTACCGTGTCTTCCCACGGGCTTTTATGGCGGTCGTCCAACATGGACACCATTGTCTCTCTTTCACACAATTTTGTATATTTAATAAAGACGTGTTTGTTGGTCACCTGACGTGGGCGTCCGAGTCTTGCTTTGTGGCGACCTTTGGCCTTTTCCATTCATTTTTTTGCATTTCATCCCTTCCATGGCGGTCAATGAGTTCACTAGAAAGCTCAACAGGAAGTTACCCAGAAATGCCCCCAAAAAATGAGCGGAAAAGCGACAAACGAACCCAAAGCAAGTCGACCAGTCGACAGGAAGTACCCTAAAATGGACAGAATGTGATCCCAAATTGACAGGAAGTACCCTAAAATAGACAGGAAGTGATGCAAAATGAACTCATTGCCTGCCATTGATCATCATAGATGTCCAATTGACTGGACGACCATTTTTTAAAATTTATTTTAAAATAAGTTTTCCATCCAGAAAGTAAATGAATTCCTATTTTAAGTCCATATTTTGCGTATGGCCCGAATAATGTGTCATAGCCGTGTTTTTAATTAAATATGAAATATGCATGGACGTCTTCCAAGCATATGTTGTTTTTTTAGTGCTAAACAAGCTGAATATGTTATTACAAGTATTAATTGGACTGTCTGGCTAATCACAGTCGTTAATTGCTCCACACATAAATTGTGTGGGGTTTTTTTATTCCATTTTTTATTATCATTAATTACCAACAGGAAGTGACCAATGAACTGTGAAATACTTAGAGAAAAACTCAGGAAGTCACCCAGAAATTCCCCAAAATCAACAGGAAGTAGCCCATAAATTTTCCAAAACATACAGGAAGTAGCCCAGAAATTCCCCAAAACCAACAGGAAGTAACCCAGAAATTGACAATAATACCCAAAAGCAACTTCCCCAGACTAGCATTTTGTAGCTAGCAGGCTAGCGAGCATCACAGATGCCATATGTCGCCACGGCGCAGCTTTTTTTTTTTTCTTTTTTTTTCTGGCTCCAAATTAGCGGTGGCGGCAATTAAAGGCAAGTCGGGCGGCGGGCGCCGCAATCCACGGCTGACGCGGCGTTATTAATAATTCTGGCATAATGATTTGAAAGATGGCGTCGTCATTACACCATTTAATTGCCACGGGTGCCAAGCCATTCCGACAGGAAACAGTTTGGCGGAGGCATTAATGAGCGGGCGCCACCTGCCGCGTGCTAACATCTGGCTACGGCTAATACCCACACTTGCCACGTCTTGACTGACAGCTGGAGTCCTTCCATCATACTTTCTTCGTAAAGACATTTCTTTGATTGGATGGTCAACTAAAGGGGACAATAGCTCACCCGCAAATGCCGCAAAATCAACAGGAAGTGGCCCAAAATAATCCACAAGTCTCCTAGAAAAGGGTCTAAAATGAACAGGAGGTTGCCAGGAAGTGACCCAAAAAGTCAGCCGGAAATGACCCAGAAATCAACAGGAAGTGACCCAAATCCACAGTCAAGTCACCCAGAAATGTCACAAAATCAACCGGAAGTGAGCAAAACAAACAAGTCATCCAGAAATGGCCCAAACGTAAGTTTTGACCAAATGTTTAGTGCGTCGGCTCGCAGTTTTGCGATCGAGGGTTCGATCCCGGGAGGGAGTTTTCATGTTCTAGGCTCTAGCACCCCCTGCGACCCTTGTGAGGACAAGCGAATGGGATTTTAATACCATGTGTACGATGTAACCCGCCACAAAGATGGCTTCATTCGCCTCTTTTTGTGCAGCGGCGGCCATTTCGGGGCCGCTAGCGACTCATAGCACCACGACGAGGTGACACGAGCGGCGCGCCCCGCCGGGCCGGGGTCTCGCCTCGACTTGTTTTTAATGACGAGCCACAAAAGATGAGCGGCGGCGGTGTCGTTGGGGGGTGGGGAGGGGTGGGGCTTTGCTCTCAACCCCATGTCGAGCTAATTAGTGCAAATTGGACGGCGGGCGCTCGTCACCTTTTGGGGAAACTCATTTGTCACCTCGCTAGCGAGTCAGCTAACACGGCCGCCCCCCCCCAAAAAAAGCACTTTGAATGGCGAATAATATTTGGTGCGAGACGTTAGCGAGCGCGGAAGCGGCGTCCAAATCTTATCCTGTCTCGAAGGGTCGGCATTCGTAAAAATAGGCTGGCAAAATGAATCAAATGATTTTAAAATGTAATAAAAGTGTAAATGTAATTTCTAGACGTCCTGCCGTGAAGCGGCGGCGTCGGCGGCGTCGACGCTCGGCGGGGGCGCTTCAGCTCGTCTGAAAGCTGAAAAAGGAAAAGGTCACGCTCGTCTGCGCGCTGATTAGCGCCACAAAAACTGGGAAATGCGGGGGTGTTCTAGAAGTGACCCCAGAATACTCTAAAACTAAAGGCGAAGTGACACAAAAATGCACTAAAAATAAGAAATAGACCAAAATGCGCTGGAAGTGACCCCAAATGCTCCAAAACTAAAATATTGTAGCCCCAAAATGCCCTAAATGGACCAAAAACAGCACAAATTCCACTAAAAGCTGAAGCTAATGCGCTCAAACGAACCAGAAACCGCCACAAATAGCCCAAAATGCACTGTAAGCAAGATCTCGTGACGCCAAAATGCCTTAAAATCAACCAAAATTCGTTGAAAGTGATCCCACCCCCCCAAATAAAAAGAAAAATCCTACGCAAAACGTTTTCCAAAGAAACGTCGAGTTGATCCGTCCGTCCCCGCCAGCGCAGACGGCGTTTCTCTTTGGCGCTTGATTAGTTTGGTCGCTCGGCCCCGGCGGGTCGGCCGTCCCTCGACGCCCCGAGGCCGCCGCCCCCCCACCCCCACCTGGTAATTAAATTGCGCTTTGCCGCGCCAGCGCGTATACGGCGGATCTAATTAAATCAACAGGTTGGCGCGGCCTTTGCGGGCGGTAATTGGCTGGCGGTTACCAGCACTCCTCCGCCGCCACCGCCACCGCGCGCGGCAAACAAATTGTCTAATTACCCCTAAAGTGGCGTCCGTGTCAGAGCCCCGTTTTGCCGAGTCGCCTCGGCGCTCGGGCGTAATAGGTAATTAAAAAAAGCTAATTGGATGGCGGTGGCGCCGCGCTTTTCTTTCTTTGCTTACTTAAGGCCAAATTTATTTGGAATAAGCTTATATGTCCACGGCCCGTCAATCAATCAACATCGGGCCGTCAAACTGCCATTTGACCAATTGCTAGGTATTCCACTCCTTTGCTAACGCGAGCTGCGTATTGGCTATTATTTTGGGGGATTTACGGGTCACTTCCTGTTGACGTTTGGCTGTTTTTTGGGTCAATTTTTGTTGATGATAGGTCATTTCTTGGGGTGTTCACACGGGAACAGGAAGTGAGCGAAATACACACCCAGAATTGAAAGGAAGTGGCCCAAATCCAACAGGAAGTGTCAAGGGCTCACTTCCTGTACATTTTGGATCACTTCTGGTTGATTGGCGGGTCACTTTATGTCGATCTTCTGCTCAGTGACCACTTCCTGTTGATTTAGGGACATTCCCATTAGCCCCCCCCACTGTATTTTAAGGTATTTTCAAGTCCAGGTCTTTCATTGGCTGCCATTGAACGAGACAAAATTGAAACGACTTGAAATTCCAACAAAACAAACATTGGACATTTGGCGACGTTAATTTAAACAAAAAAAAGCCGATTTGGCAGTTGTAATGAAAATGAAAAAAGTGTTTGTGGAAGCAGATGGTGGCGTCCGAGGTGTAAAGTGGGACACGAGTGTTGGCACCTACACCATTGGCTCCTCCTCCTCGCCATATGCTTGCGTGGCGGCGGGGAAAATTGCCAAAGGCCCCTCCCACTTCATTACGATTGGACACCTACCCATATAGAAATGAATGGTCATCTTTCTGGAATATTTTCAGATGTGGTCGCGCCCTGTGATTGACTGGCCATCGATTTCGGGATAGCCCCTTCCATAGTTGACCCAGATGGGCTCCAGCACCCCCCGCAAGCTATGATAATTTTTTTTTTTACAATTTTCCCCCTTTTTAAGAGAGAGTATTGTGATTTCTTTTATTTTGAAATATTTTTGATGTATATTTGGCCAGGCCCCATAAAGAGACGCCACAGGTGAGAGTGGCGGAATGAGTCTGTCTGCCGTGACTCCGCCTCCTCTCAGACGGGGCTCAGATGCGGCTAATTAAGTGCGAGCGGCCCGACGTGTTAATTAGCTTCCTCATTAGGTGGCAGCGCTTCCTCGTTAGGCAAAGAGGCGGCCGCTCGCCCGCTGCGTTTTGACAAAGAGGAACAGGAAGGATTAGTGGCCAGCTAAGATATACATTTAAAAAAAAAAATACTTTTATTCACTGGCGGGCCTTTTTTCAAATTGTCTGATTTAATTAACTTCTTTTATTTGGTTTCTTGACCTTATTGAAGTAGCAAAATGGCATTGGTGCTTTTTTTTGTCCCCCGTGTGCCACTTCCTGTTTATTTTGGGTCACTTCCTGTTGGTATTGGACTCGTTCTTGACAGGTTCCTTTATTTTTGGGTCGATTGTGATTTTAGGGCTTTTCTGGGGGTACTTTAGTCTCGGTGGGTCACTTCCTGTTGATTTTTTGGTCATTTCTGGGTTACTTCCCATTATTTTCATTTCAATTAATGGACTTTATTCCCCCACGCGCTCTTAAGAAGCAATTTACGACGTGTTTACTCGCTGTTTTCTTGCAAATGCCTTCGACGCTAACGAATCAAAAGCTTAATTGCGCTTACGGTGGCGTGATTGATGCGACGTTAGCGCGCCAGCTGCTGGGAAGGAAATAACATCTGCTCTTTAGCGCCGCTAGCTAATGACGCAGCGTCGAGACGTTTGGCGCCTTCTCCTCAGGTGTCCGTCACCCCTTCCATCGCCGAACCAAAATCAACCAAAATAAAAGTACCTGCGTAGATATGACCCAAAATCACCCAAAAATAACCCAGAAATGACCCCAAATCACCCACAAATAACCCAGAAATGACCCTTAAATCAACAGCGAGAGGCCAAAAATATAGGAACATCCAAAAATCAACAGGAAGTGTCCCCAAAAAATGACCAAAACAAATTCTCCCTTTCTTTCAATGCCATTGAGGCTGCTTGACGAACGTTAGCTTGCTGGACAACCAAAACAGTCCTTTTGTTGTTTGTGTGTGTAGCTCCGCCCCCTTCCTCTCGCCCTCCGTTTCCAAAACAAGACATGAAGGTGTGACACGCCGCGTGATGGCTTGAACCCGGCCGGCGGCCATTAGCCACAGATTCCTTCCGTTTCTTTTGACGGGCGATTAGACGGGCGATTAGACGGGCCCCCCTCGCGCACAAAAGCCGGCCGCTACTTTCCCTGGCCGTCCGTCGCACCTGACACCTGCGTGCGCCCCCCCCCCCCCCCCCCACACACATTCCTGGCGCGTTTGTCTAAAGCCAAGGTGACTTCCTGACACTTGGGCCTTGTTTTGCTTAACCTTTGGCGTCTTTTTTTTTTTGTTTTTTTACGAGTCAGCGCTTCCAAAAAGTATTTTCCGATTGACCAATTTAGATTTGAATCTATTTTTTGGGTATGTCTTAATGAGTAGTGTCAAAAATGAGATCACGATAACCATCTTCCGGCGGCGACCAGTTAACGACAGCGACGCGAGCTGGGTGACCTACAGAGCAGCTTTTAATGAAAGAACAGTGGGAGAATACACTGGCCGGGGCGTCCATTTTGTGCCTCGGGCCAAAAGTCTACTTCATCATCTTCCGTAATAAATAACGCGGCGGCGGCGGTGGGTCGGGTGGGTTTGATGGGCGTCTCGGTTGGTCCCGTGGGGGGTGTGGGCGGAAGGCGTGGGCGGGGCCTGTCAGTCCTCGGAGGTGACCACGTCGATGTCCTCGGAGGCGTTTTGCTTGGTGGCCACGCGCCATCGGTTGATGTGGTGGCTGCCCTTCTTTTTCTGCTGGGACTCTGGTCCGTCCTCTTCCAGTTTTTGCCGTTTGTACTTGGTCCTCCGGTTCTGGAACCACACCTTCACCTGTGCCAAAGAAATGCCACTTTAAGAAAGACTCAAACATTTCAAAAACCCACAAAGAAGACAATTTAAAAAAGCTAAACTATGTCAAAATTGATTTTACGTCCAGGGCCGTCCATCTCAGAAAGATAGTCCACTAGAATAACCTAGTTGTAAGGAAGTGGTGTCAAACATAGGCCTCGCGGGCCAGAAGTGGTCCGCTAGTGGGTCCGGTCCGGCCCAAAAGACTATGGTAATTTCTGGCTCGTTCATACTGTACAAATAGAATGGAACACTTTAATTTTCTGATTTGCATTCAAAATGGTGGCATCCATGAGTGATCAATGAACCTGAATATTCCTTAAAACCAACAGGAAGTGACCCGGAAATGCCCCAAAGTCAGCAAGAACCAACAAAGCAATAGGTAAGTCCGTCCAAATCAATCGGAAATGACCTTCAGATACTTTAATGCATTGACTTTGACATGTGGCCTCCCGGCAGCCATCTTGGCAGGGGCGACAAACTATCTTTACACACGTTCCGCCTTCCATTAAGGTTATCGCTAATAAACAAACATCCAATGTGTTTCAGGTGGAAAGCTGGCGGCCAATGAAATTCAACGCATTCATTTGGATGGGAATGTGGTCTGTACCAATATGGCCGCCGCAGTAAGTTCTTCAGATTTGACGTCTATTAAAATGAGTCGAATTGGAGGCAAAAAAAGCTTAGGTAAGCCCTACCAAAATAGCCTACGGGGCGGCCATGTTGGTGGGGGCGACCTTCAGCGCATTGGCATTGAAGCCAAGTCATAACTAGCTTATTTGGATTTACTCATTGGCAAGAAATGAGTTGAGCCCCGAGGCCGAATGGCGACTGGCTTTTTTTCTGCTCCATTAGGCCTCATCGACACCGGCGGCCTTTCATCCCACGGGAGCGTTAAACACCTGGCACGCTATTTTCCACTTGTCAAAGCGGCAACGTCGCCTGGTAAACATCGGCGCCGATTACCGGCGTGCGCCCAAGTCGCGCCCGCCGCCATTTTGGGTCTGTCTTTCAAATACTTCATTAAAAAAAATGAACTGTTTGCACAGTCATTTTTTAAAATAATGGCCAGATGGAGGCAAGCGTGGGTGAGTTATTACATTTAGAAAAATTAATTTACAATTATTTGTTTTGTAATTTCTTGGGAAATTAATGCCACTGTTGTTTAGAAATTTTAAATTTAAAAATCCTCGTATTCAATATTTTGATATTTATACAGAGCTGGAAAACATACTCAAATAGATTATTATTAGTAAGTCCTAAAGCATAATGTAATGGAAAAATATTGATTTACATATTCTCATTTTTTTAATGAATCACTATAAAATTGTAGTAGTATTAGTAGTAGTGTAGTATTTCAACCAAATCAACAGGCTAGTATGTTTTGACTATATTTAATAGGGGGGCTAACTATATATTTGTATACTTTATAGTCAAAATATTAAATTCATCAAATGGAGTATCAAATTACAGAATAAAACGTTGAGACCAATACAAATGAAATAATGTCATTTTGTAAACAAACAATAAATAAAAAGCTATAAAGAATTATTGGACAATATTTAACTTATATAAAATAAATATTTTGTAATAAAAATGATTTCCCGTTTTACTACAGAGCACAAATGCAGACGTAAACAAATACTAAAAATAAAAATTAGTTTATAAAATCCTATAATTATTTTTTTAATAAATTAATCCCACGCATATTTTCCTCTTCCATTTATTAATTAATAAATGTTTGATTTCCAAATTCTATCGTATTTTTCGACTTTAATTTCTCCCTATGTACGACATATTTGTTCAGGCGTCACCAAGGGCACCTATCCGGTCTTTTCTCCCCCTTGTCGCATTCCTCGAACACACCTGAATCAAGCCATCAACTAATTATCAACAAGCTGTCCGGAAGTTTGATTCTAGTGTGTTGGAAGGCGGAGACATGTGGAAAAACGCAATCTGATACGGACGCAATGTTTGTGCTAGCTAGCTAGCCATATATTATTAACGACTATTATACATAAAGTCGTATTCTCATAAATGTTTCCCGAGCAACTAAAACTATCGAGGAGTTAAGCGATACCAACGCGAAGAAGGATTCCCAGGAATACTTTTTGTTGGATCGATCTCGAAGATTCCAACCGGAGGATGCCGAGGAAAAACAAGAGCACACCGTTCGGTTTGCCCACCTGCGTTTCGGACAGACTGAGGCCTCCGGCCAGTTGCTTCCGCTCGGCGCCCACCACATAATGGTTCTTCTCGAAGGCCCGTTCTAAACGCAGCAGCTGCGATGGCGAAAAGGCAGTTCGGATCCGTTTGGGCTTCCGAGCGAACGGGCCGTGGAGGAGCAGGCCGTCCTGGGATACCTCGTGACCTATCCACAAGGAAAATAAAAGGGTGAGTCCACAAACATTTTTTTTCTTAAAACATTTATTTATATATTTTTTTTAATTGTGTTTTATAATTTACATCCGTGTGTGTTAGAAATAACGAGGTATATGCGCGAAATGTAAGGCTTGTTTTTAAAGAGGTCGTTTTGTTTTTTGTTGTTATTATGGTATAAATAAAGTTAATATTGAAAGGCGGAAGTGGTTAGGAAACGTTTCGACGCAAAGTAAATACCTATACGTCAGCGACGGCGACGGACGTCCAAACCTCCTCAATTCAGTATTTATAATCTATTAGTGTTGGGAAATGATTACATAAAGACAAATGGGAAAACTGTAAGTATTGTTTTTTTCGTACGATTTATATTATAAAGTAGGAAGAGCAATAGTTCTCAAATTTTCGCGTTTACTCTTTTGATGACATCATTGACGGCGACAGACGTCCAACCCACAAAATTGCTGTATTATGAGTTTCATAAAATGCAAGTGCGAAAATTAATAAAAAAGCCATAATTATAAAATATGAAGATAATTCATTATAAAAGCCGGCTTTGACGGCCAAATACGTCCAATCTAGTTTGAGTTAATTTATTATTTTTGTTCAATATGGATATTTTATTATTATTCAGCATGTTTAAATTAATCGTAAAGGGGCAAATAGTGAATTTATCATCTGATTGGCTATCATTGCCGGGCATTGACGTCCATTCCATTTTGATTGGCAGGCCCAATTTGATTAGACATTAATAGATGTTAATAGCTGTGAAATGTGGTCACTTAGTGTCAGTTAATATTGTTTTGACTTGTCTGTCACTGTCAATTTCAGGGAAAATCCCTTTATTTCATATTTTTAAACATGAATCCATGCTTGATATTTCATATTTTCTAATTCATTTCATTTTGATTAGTAGCGTATAGTTTTAATGATAAATACTAGAGTATTACAAATTGTCTTTTGGAGGTTAAAACTGATTCGCCTTTATTTTATGATATCATAAATAAATATGAATCACTCATATTTGTCTTCTCTGTCAATGGCAGCAGTTAATGGCTTTAATATGGTGTTATTGTTGGATATTATTTCAAATTATATCAATTAGAATACTGCGGAATTTTAAAAGGGACTTGATATTTTAAATTATTATTATTAGTAACTCATAAATAAATGAGATCATTCATTGGCGCGTTTACTGTCTTCAATGGCAACATAATGACTTTACTATGTTTTTAGTATTAGACGTGACTTTATAAAATACATGATTACGTAGTACAGGATTGAAAAGTCAAATTTGGCCGCTAAAATGCTTGTTTTTTTTAATTTCATTATTCATTCTTTATAGATATTATAAATAAATGTTGTCTTCACTGGCAACAAAAGGATTTAATACTGTATAAAAAGTATATTTACACATTTATACAAGAAACCCAAAAATTATGTTGTAAATGATGCTTTTATAAAACGTGATTAATTTACTTTAGATATAGTTATGAGTGATAATTGTTTTCTTTTTGCTTTATTTTTTTTTCATTTTGATAGAAGAACGTTGGCTTGGATGTCAGATATATATAAAAAACGAGTAAAAATGATTTATAATAGTTGATTATTTTATGATTATGGAATATATTTTGTGAGGAAATTGTTAGAACGTCAACCAGAAATATGGATCCATCTTATTATTGATAAAATTAAAGAAACCATCGCCTGTGTGAGACGTATTTTTCTGAAATTATTTCATATTTAACCACAATTGGGCTATAATTATGGCTTATTCATAATTTGAAGTGAAAATTAAAAGGCTGTTTGGCTTTATTTTATGTCGACATTTGCGGAGTTGTGGAACATAAATAGCATAATCCTCATCATTTTTTCGCAAAACTATTTTTTTCCTTTTATTTTGACTCGTAAATTGTCAACTAAAATGTAATTTGCGAAAATTACCTTGAAATCTGTGTCCAAAAAACCGATTCCGAAGCACCCAGGGGTAAAAATGAAGCGGCTCTCGGTGTTGCGCCGAGCCAAAGAAGTGCGCGTGGTGGTGCTGGAGGTGCTGCAAGTGCTGGTTCTGATGCGCCCCGTGGTGCTGCTGCCCGTGAGGGTGCGAGTGGGGATGCGGGTGCGAGTGCGCGCTCGCCCCGGCGCTCGTGCTCAGCGGCGGCGGCGGCGGGTGGTTCACCGACTCCGGGAACACCAGCTCGGCCGGGTTCGGGTAGAGCGAGCGGGCCAAAGCGGCGGCAGCGGCGGCGGCGGCTGCTGCCGCTGCGGCGGCCGCAGTCGGACCCGGACCGGGGACCGGTGCGTGAGCGGCCGACGAGCCTTGGTAGCCGCCCATGAGCGAAGCGTCCGGCCCGGCGTAGCTGAGAGCCGTCGGTCGGAGAGGTTCGTCGGCTTGGAGCGGGTTCTCCTTGGCCACTAGGGATTCGATGGTGAAGCAGCGCTTCCCGGCTGGTGCGAACATGCTTTCCACTTTACTTTTTCTTCTTGTTATTATTATTATTATGATGATGATTATTATTATTTTTTTTAGTGAGGCATGTCCGGTCTTTTGTCGTGGAGATGTTCCTCCAAAAAGTGCTGGCTGCAAGCTCTCCTTCACGCTAAAGATTTGCGCTTCACGCAAGGCTGCGCAAGTGAGAGCGAAGGGAGGGGCTTAGTTTGGTGGTCGAAGGGGAGTGGCTCGGGCAGGCGCTAATTGGGCGAGATGAGCTGTCAGTCAAGGGGAGGCTTGCTTAAATCCAAGTGCGTGTTTAATGAAGCGTTCGTTCTTAAAATGAGGAAAATGACTGCAAATGTGTTGCTTAGATGCTAACAAATTGTTACTTGTTTCTTGTTATTATTTTGTTTCTCTTGACGGTCATAGACGTCCAATTCATTTTGACTTTTAGGGTTGTCATCTTTCTTAGTGTTGACATGATATTTTTAAGTTGGAAAAAATACAGGATACTTTTTTGGTAGTATGTTAAGAAAATATGATTCATTATTAGATCATTATTTTAGCTTTAAAATGCCTATATTTGGACTTGGATCTGTTTGTGAAGATTGTTACATATAATTTTTAGGTTGTCACTTATTTGAGGCCCAATGTGTATTTTTTTTTTAAATGCTAAATTGAAACGAAATTTAAAGAAACAAACTCATTTAGAACTAATATGATGGAAATGAGATGCACGTTAACGCGGTTAGGCACCATTTAAGGAGAGAGACCCCCCCAAAAAAATGTAATATATGCGAATTGAAAGTAATGAGGCGTTCCGTCTGAGTCGACTGGTCGCCTGACGTCAACGTCGGAAGCGAAAAACTGTGCCTTTTTGGGCGCCATTAATGCTGCAAAGACTTCATCAACAGCTTGTTCGACGCTCTAATCACTTTCGATTGCAAATCGCGACACATTCACATGTCAATCATTAACCGCCTTAAGTGTTTTTTTGTACGTTTTGCGCTCCTCAACGCTTGAAAGAAAACTTTCTCACGAGATAGGGGAAATCACCCCGCCCCCAACATATATAACGTATATAGTAAGGTTTTTTATCGCAAAAAAACAACATACTATAGTAAGGCTTTTTTATCGCCAAAAACGACATACGATAGTAAGGCTTTTTTATCGCAAAAACGACATAGTATAGTAAGGCTTTTTTATCGCAAAAAACGACACACTATAGTAAGGCTTTTTTATCGCCAAAAACGACATAGTATAGTAAGGCTTTTTTATCGACAAAAACGACATACTATAGTAAGGCTTTTTTATTGCCAAAAACGACATACTATAGTAAGGCTTTTTTATCATCAAAAACGACATAGTATAGTAAGGCTTTTTTATCGACAAAAACGACATACTATAGTAAGGCTTTTTTATCGCCAAAAACGACATACTATAGTAAGACTTTTTTATCGCCAAAAACGACATACTATAGTAAGGCTTTTTTATCGCCAAAAACGACATACTATAGTAAGACTTTTTTATCGCCAAAAACGACATACTATAGTAAGGCTTTTTTATCGCCAAAAACGACATACTATAGTAAGGCTTTTTTATCGCCAAAAACGACATAGTATAGTAAGGCTTTTTTATCGCCAAAAACGACATACTATAGTAAGGCTTTTTTATCGCAAAAAACGACATAGTATAGTAAGGCTTTTTTATCGCCAAAAACGACATACTATAGTAAGGCTTTTTTATCGCCAAAAACGACATACTATAGTAAGACTTTTTTATCGCCAAAAACGACATACTATAGTAAGGCTTTTTTATCGCCAAAAACGACATACTATAGTAAGGCTTTTTTATCGCCAAAAACGACATACTATAGTAAGGCTTTTTTATCGCCAAAAACGACATAGTATAGTAAGGCTTTTTTATCGCCAAAAACGACATACTATAGTAAGGCTTTTTTATCGCCAAAAACGACATAGTATAGTAAGGCTTTTTTATCGCCAAAAACGACATACTATAGTAAGGCTTTTTTATCGCCAAAAACGACATACTATAGTAAGGCTTTTTTATCGCCAAAAACGACATACTATAGTAAGGCTTTTTTATCGCCAAAAACGACATACTATAGTAGGGCTTTTTTATCGACAAAAACGACATACTATAGTAAGGCTTTTTTATCGCCAAAAACGACATAGTATAGTAAGGCTTTTTTATCGACAAAAACGACATACTATAGTAAGGCTTTTTTATCGCCAAAAACGACATAGTATAGTAAGGCTTTTTTATCGCCAAAAACGACATACTATAGTAAGACTTTTTTATCGCCAAAAACGACATAGTATAGTAAGGCTTTTTTATCGCCAAAAACGACATACTATAGTTAGGCTTTTTTATCGCCAAAAACGACATAGTATAGTAAGGCTTTTTTATCGCCAAAAACGACATACTGTAGTAAGGCTTTTTTATCGCAAAAAACGACATAGTATAGTAAGGCTTTTTTATCGCCAAAAACGACATACTATAGTAAGGCTTTTTTATCGTCAAAAACGACATACTATAGTAAGGCTTTTTTATCATCAAAAACGACATAGTATAGTAAGGCTTTTTTATGTTCAAAAACGACATAGTATAGTAAGGCTTTTTTATCGCCAAAAACGACATACTATAGTAAGACTTTTTTATAGCCAAAAACGACATACTATAGTAAGGCTTTTTTATCGCCAAAAACGACATAGTATAGTAAGGCTTTTTTTATCGCCAAAAACGACATACTATAGTAAGGCTTTTTTATCGCCAAAAACGACATACTATAGTAAGGCTTTTTTATCGCCAAAAACGACATAGTATAGTAAGGCTTTTTTATCGCCAAAAACGACATACTATAGTAAGGCTTTTTTATCGCAAAAAACGACATAGTATAGTAAGGCTTTTTTATCGCCAAAAACGACATACTATAGTAAGGCTTTTTTATCGCCAAAAACGACATACTATAGTAAGACTTTTTTATCGCCAAAAACGACATACTATAGTAAGGCTTTTTTATCGCCAAAAACGACATACTATAGTAAGGCTTTTTTATCGCCAAAAACGACATACTATAGTAAGGCTTTTTTATCGCCAAAAACGACATAGTATAGTAAGGCTTTTTTATCGCCAAAAACGACATACTATAGTAAGGCTTTTTTATCGCCAAAAACGACATAGTATAGTAAGGCTTTTTTATCGACAAAAACGACATACTATAGTAAGGCTTTTTTATCGCCAAAAACGACATAGTATAGTAAGGCTTTTTTATCGCCAAAAACGACATACTATAGTAAGACTTTTTTATCGCCAAAAACGACATACTATAGTAAGGCTTTTTTATCGCCAAAAACGACATACTATAGTTAGGCTTTTTTATCGCCAAAAACGACATAGTATAGTAAGGCTTTTTTATCGCCAAAAACGACATACTATAGTAAGGCTTTTTTATCGTTAAAAACGACATAGTATAGTAAGGCTTTTTTATCGCCAAAAACGACATAGTATAGTAAGGCTTTTTTATCGCCAAAAACGACATACTATAGTAAGGCTTTTTTATCGCCAAAAACGACATACTATAGTAAGGCTTTTTTATCGCCAAAAACGACATAGTATAGTAAGGCTTTTTTATCGCCAAAAACGACATACTATAGTAAGGCTTTTTTATCGCCAAAAACGACATAGTATAGTCAGGCTTTTTTATCGACAAAAACGACATACTATAGTAAGGCTTTTTTATCGCCAAAAACGACATACTATAGTAAGGCTTTTTTATCGCCAAAAACGACATACTATAGTAAGGCTTTTTTATCGCCAAAAACGACATAGTATAGTAAGGCTTTTTTATCGCCAAAAACGACATACTATAGTAAGGCTTTTTTATCGCCAAAAACGACATACTATAGTAAGACTTTTTTATCGCCAAAAACGACATACTATAGTAAGGCTTTTTTATCGCCAAAAACGACATACTATAGTAAGGCTTTTTTATCGCCAAAAACGACATACTATAGTAAGGCTTTTTTATCGCCAAAAACGACATAGTATAGTAAGGCTTTTTTATCGCCAAAAACGACATACTATAGTAAGGCTTTTTTATCGCCAAAAACGACATAGTATAGTAAGGCTTTTTTATCGCCAAAAACGACATACTATAGTAAGGCTTTTTTATCGCCAAAAACGACATACTATAGTAAGGCTTTTTTATCGCCAAAAACGACATACTATAGTAAGGCTTTTTTATCGCCAAAAACGACATACTATAGTAGGGCTTTTTTATCGACAAAAACGACATACTATAGTAAGGCTTTTTTATCGCCAAAAACGACATAGTATAGTAAGGCTTTTTTATCGACAAAAACGACATACTATAGTAAGGCTTTTTTATCGCCAAAAACGACATAGTATAGTAAGGCTTTTTTATCGCCAAAAACGACATACTATAGTAAGACTTTTTTATCGCCAAAAACGACATAGTATAGTAAGGCTTTTTTATCGCCAAAAACGACATACTATAGTTAGGCTTTTTTATCGCCAAAAACGACATAGTATAGTAAGGCTTTTTTATCGCCAAAAACGACATACTGTAGTAAGGCTTTTTTATCGCAAAAAACGACATAGTATAGTAAGGCTTTTTTATCGCCAAAAACGACATACTATAGTAAGGCTTTTTTATCGTCAAAAACGACATACTATAGTAAGGCTTTTTTATCATCAAAAACGACATAGTATAGTAAGGCTTTTTTTATCGCCAAAAACGACATACTATAGTAAGGCTTTTTTATCGCCAAAAACGACATACTATAGTAAGGCTTTTTTATCGCCAAAAACGACATACTATAGTAAGGCTTTTTTATCGCCAAAAACGACATACTATAGTAGGGCTTTTTTATCGACAAAAACGACATACTATAGTAAGGCTTTTTTATCGCCAAAAACGACATAGTATAGTAAGGCTTTTTTATCGACAAAAACGACATACTATAGTAAGGCTTTTTTATCGCCAAAAACGACATAGTATAGTAAGGCTTTTTTATCGCCAAAAACGACATACTATAGTAAGACTTTTTTATAGCCAAAAACGACATACTATAGTAAGGCTTTTTTATCGCCAAAAACGACATAGTATAGTAAGGCTTTTTTTATCGCCAAAAACGACATACTATAGTAAGGCTTTTTTATCGCCAAAAACGACATACTATAGTAAGGCTTTTTTATCGCCAAAAACGACATAGTATAGTAAGGCTTTTTTATCGCCAAAAACGACATACTATAGTAAGGCTTTTTTATCGCAAAAAACGACATAGTATAGTAAGGCTTTTTTATCGCCAAAAACGACATACTATAGTAAGGCTTTTTTATCGCCAAAAACGACATACTATAGTAAGACTTTTTTATCGCCAAAAACGACATACTATAGTAAGGCTTTTTTATCGCCAAAAACGACATACTATAGTAAGGCTTTTTTATCGCCAAAAACGACATACTATAGTAAGGCTTTTTTATCGCCAAAAACGACATAGTATAGTAAGGCTTTTTTATCGCCAAAAACGACATACTATAGTAAGGCTTTTTTATCGCCAAAAACGACATAGTATAGTAAGGCTTTTTTATCGACAAAAACGACATACTATAGTAAGGCTTTTTTATCGCCAAAAACGACATAGTATAGTAAGGCTTTTTTATCGCCAAAAACGACATACTATAGTAAGACTTTTTTATCGCCAAAAACGACATACTATAGTAAGGCTTTTTTATCGCCAAAAACGACATACTATAGTTAGGCTTTTTTATCGCCAAAAACGACATAGTATAGTAAGGCTTTTTTATCGCCAAAAACGACATACTATAGTAAGGCTTTTTTATCGTTAAAAACGACATAGTATAGTAAGGCTTTTTTATCGCCAAAAACGACATAGTATAGTAAGGCTTTTTTATCGCCAAAAACGACATACTATAGTAAGGCTTTTTTATCGCCAAAAACGACATACTATAGTAAGGCTTTTTTATCGCCAAAAACGACATAGTATAGTAAGGCTTTTTTATCGCCAAAAACGACATACTATAGTAAGGCTTTTTTATCGCCAAAAACGACATAGTATAGTAAGGCTTTTTTATCGACAAAAACGACATACTATAGTAAGGCTTTTTTATCGACAAAAACGACATACTATAGTAAGGCTTTTTTATCGCCAAAAACGACATACTATAGTAAGGCTTTTTTATCGCCAAAAACGACATAGTATAGTAAGGCTTTTTTATCGACAAAAACGACATACTATAGTAAGGCTTTTTTATCGCCAAAAACGACATAGTATAGTAAGGCTTTTTTACCGCCAAAAACGACATACTATAGTAAGACTTTTTTATCGCCAAAAACGACATACTATAGTAAGGCTTTTTTATCGCCAAAAACGACATACTATAGTTAGGCTTTTTTATCGCCAAAAACGACATACTATAGTAAGGCTTTTTTATCGCCAAAAACGACATACTATAGTAAGGCTTTTTTATCGCCAAAAACGACATACTATAGTAAGGCTTTTTTATCGACAAAAACGACATACTATAGTAAGGCTTTTTTATCGCCAAAAACGACATAGTATAGTAAGGCTTTTTTATCGACAAAAACGACATACTATAGTAAGGCTTTTTTATCGCCAAAAACGACATAGTATAGTAAGGCTTTTTTATCGCCAAAAACGACATACTATAGTAAGACTTTTTTATCGCCAAAAACGACATACTATAGTAAGGCTTTTTTATCGCAAAAAACGACATACTATAGTAAGGCTTTTTTATCGCCAAAAACGACATACTATAGTAAGGCTTTTTTATCGCCAAAAACGACATAGTATAGTAAGGCTTTTTTATCGCCAAAAACGACATACTATAGTAAGGCTTTTTTATCGCCAAAAACGACATAGTATAGTAAGGCTTTTTTATCGACAAAAACGACATACTATAGTAAGGCTTTTTTATCGCCAAAAACGACATACTATAGTAAGGCTTTTTTATCGCCAAAAACGACATAGTATAGTAAGGCTTTTTTATCGACAAAAACGACATACTATAGTAAGGCTTTTTTATCGCCAAAAACGACATACTATAGTAAGGCTTTTTTATCATCAAAAACGACATAGTATAGTAAGGCTTTTTTATGTTCAAAAACGACATAGTATAGTAAGGCTTTTTTATCGCCAAAAACGACATACTATAGTAAGACTTTTTTATAGCCAAAAACGACATACTATAGTAAGGCTTTTTTATCGCCAAAAACGACATAGTATAGTAAGGCTTTTTTTATCGCCAAAAACGACATACTATAGTAAGGCTTTTTTATCGCCAAAAACGACATACTATAGTAAGGCTTTTTTATCGCCAAAAACGACATAGGCTTTTTTTGTTAAAAAATGACATAGTATAGTAAGGCTTTTTTTCGTTAAAAACGACATAGTATAGTAAGGCTTTTTTTGTTAAAAAACGACATAGTATAGTAAGGCTTTTTTTTCGTTAAAAAACAACATAGTATAGTAAGGCTTTTTTTTTTCGTTAAAAAACGACATAGTATAGTAAGGCTTTTTTTGTTAAAAAACGACAGTATAGTAAGGCTTTTTTTCGTTAAAAAAACGACATAGTATAGTAAGGCATTTTTATGTTCAAAAACGACATAGTATAGTAAGGCTTTTTTTTCGTTAAAAAACGACATAGTATAGTAAGGCATTTTTATGTTCAAAAACGACATAGTATAGTAAGGCTTTTTAGCGCCAAAAAACGACATAGTATAGTAAGGCTTTTTATCGCCAAAAACGACAGTTTTGTAAGGCTTTTTTATTAACAAAAAAACACAGTATATCTCTCTGGGCCTATGCTACCCTCTCGTGGTCATACACTAATACTACAACTTGGGCCTTATTCTTATTATCTGTGTCATGTCATATAAAATGGAAGCCATGATGAGGATGTATTTCATTCCATGGAAGGCGTCAAAAAGATGGCGACACTCAACTGGTAGCACCCACGTGACGATGGTGACACCCACTCCACCTAAACAAACGACCTGAATCAATATTTGGTGCTCCATCGACGGCCATTTAACCTGCTAGAAAATTCTCTTTGATTGACGTTTACGCCCGCCGCGTGCTGATTGGCCGGCGGTCCCGAGGCAGACGGGAAGTCCGGCTTTCCCTCCCTTTTTGGGGGAGGCGGCGGCCATTGGCCTCTCACAAAAAGCCTTTAGTGCTTCCACTTCAAAGCTAATGACTATTAGACGGCGCACGCCGCGTAAAATATGCTAAACGCCGTTTTCACCACGCGTGAGAACTTTGACACTTTCCTGCCTCGATAGGTGACCTCTGACCTCCAATAACAGCCAAAATGGAGATATTCAAGAACATTCCTCCTTTTTTTTGAGGGGGAGGAGTTACAAAAAAAGCCTTATTCTTCTAAAGACAAAGCGTGGACAAACATATGATTTTCATTCCACAAAATATACTCTGAAATACATTATTAGAAAATGACAGGTGGAAAGGTTTAAATACATAACTATACTCGTATTAAATAGAAATAGGCGGCCATCTTCTATGTACAAAAGTTTCTTGGCGGGAGGGTCGGTCAGCAAGGGTCGACGTCGCCCTCGGATTCGGAAAATTCGGGTTCTTCGTCTTGGTGGCCTTGAGATCCGGGGCTTTTGGGTGGCTCGGGAGGGCCGGCAGCGGCGTTGGCGTTGGGGGCGGCGCCGGATAGCCCCAGCTTGGCCAACTTGGCCTGTTGCTGCTCCAAGCTCTGTTTGCGCCATTTGATGCGACGGTTCTGGAACCACACTTTCACCTGCAAAACAACAACAACCACCCGTCACATTAGTGTCAGGCATTATTCTGACTTAAAAAAAACGACATAGTATAGTAAGGCTTTTTATCGCAAAAAAACGACATAGTATAGTAAGGCTTTTTTTGTTAAAAACGGCATGGCCCCATTTAGCATTCAATTAGCTTAGCATGCATGTTTTGCCTGGGAAGAAACAGGAGTACCCGGTGAAAAAAACCCACGGCAACCCACTTGAGATCGAACCCTGGACCCCAGAACGGCAAAGTACTAAAGAGTGACCTGAGCTTCGCTGAGGCGCAGGGCCTTGGCCAGCAGGAACCTCTCGGAGCCCACCATGTACTGCTGGCCGGCAAACTCCTTCTCCAGGCGGGCCAGCTGTTCGCTGCTGAAACTGGTGCGCGTGCGCTTGGACTTGCCGCCGAGCTGCCCCTTGACCTTGCCCTCGCCCTTGGACACCGGGTGCCCCTTTGCCACCACTGAAAAAGAGCAAAAACGCCAAAATAAGTACTATAAAACAACAACAACTCTTAAAACTGATGAAATGATGTCGCGTCAATACTTTGGATACCGCTAAATAGTCCAAGTCAATAAAAAAAATGAATAGTAATAGGTCAACATAAAAATTTGTATAAGTGGTAAAAGTGACTTGCAAGTGTCATGGCAATTAAACCAATTGATTTAATAAAGTTTGGACAAAATCTACTAAAAGTTTGGACAAAAACTACTAAAAGTTTGGACAAAAACTACTAAAAGTATCGCAAAAACTACTAAAAGTGTTCAAAATCTACTAAAGGTTTAGCCTAAAATTACTTCAAAATTAAAATGAATGCATTTTAAACTCTACGCAACGGAAATACTCCATCGCCAAAGTCATCAAAACGGCCTAAAACGTCCAAAAAATGCACTTCAATCGCCCCCCAAAAAAAAAAGATATTCAAATAAAACTAGTGAGATTGGACGTCTGTCGTCGTCAATGGCAAAAGTGGGAGCGATACCTGGTGCGTAAAAGGCCGCCTGATAGTTGCTGAAAGCCGGGCAGCCGCAGTAGTAGCCCACCGGCGGGGGCGGGTAGCTCAGGCCGAAGGATGCCGTTGCGGCTGCGGGTGCGGGTGCGGGTACGCTCGGCGGGCAGCAGGAGGCGGAGTAGGGCGGCATGCTCACGGAAATCGGGGTGCTGGAACGCCGCTCGGGTTTGGCGAGGAGCGCTTCGATACTGAAGCAGCATTTCTTGCCGATCGTCCGCTGCTGCTGTTGCTGCTGACCGGAAGCACGCGGCGATGAGTATCCGTTGCTCGTCTCGTACATGTTGACAAGAAGAGTTCAACTGTAAGACTGATAGTCTGTCTGTCTCATGTTTGCCTTTAGTTTTTATGTCGCCCACCCGGTGGCCGACATGGGATTTAGCTCCGCCCCCCCTGGGCTTTTGTCCCGTGTCAAGATGAGAGGAGCCGACCGATTAATTGGCGGGAGGGATGTCGTCGACAAACTGGGTTTGTCAAACATGCCATGGGGGGAGGAGGGGGGAGGAAGGGGGAGGAAGGGGAACGGGGGCTTTTGAAGACGGATGGCGGGGGGGGGGCGTCGTCGGAGGACGCTTCCAATTCCTTCACAGCCTTGATGTCGCCGAATGGGATTTTGATCGCGTTAAAGGCAAATCATCTTGTTAAGTGCGTTAAGTTAAGGCGACGCCATTGACGGACATGAGCGTCCAATTGGAGGGGAAATAGAGGACTTTTGATAGTGGGGAGAATTGAATCCAATGTTTTTTTAGTGGTATAATGGGATTTAAAAAATGCACTTTAAGGTGCACACATGAATTAATAATAAGTAGGTACTATTTGAATTTGCGTTTTAATGTTAGTTACTAGGATTTTGTCAAAAGTTAGCTTATTATTATTGACTTTTTATTCAAAAGCTTCGTTGAGGGACTTTTTTCAGTGTTAGGGTTATTTCAAGAGAGGAATAAGCTATATTTTATGTGCATAGTATATTTTTTATTCAGACATTATACATGAGTATGAAAGTCATTTCAAGAAAGTAGAAAAGTGTGTTGTTAGGTATTTTTTATGTTTTTCATAGTATTTCCCTATGTAGAAAAGTTACTTTTGGGCAGTATTTTACTGGATTAAGGTCATATTTTGCAGTACTTTATCAAATCTTTGTTTTTTTTCAGCATGTCTGTTACTTTAGGAAACTGGCAATAGATTGAAGTTATACTTTAAAAGATGTTTGACTCTTGCAGCCTGTCAATCATTTTTTTTTCTACCAATAATTTGCCGGTAAGCATCGATCCCTCGTGCCATCGACGCCGAGGCAAAAGTGGGCCGTTTTGCAGCTGGGGTGTCGTTCCCCGAAAGGGAGGCGTCAAATTCGCCAAGTAGGATCTTGTTGGATTTTGTGCTCAGGAGGATCAACAGGGGGCGGGGCTTTTAGGGGTCGGGGAAGGGGAGGGGGGGTGCTGGAGGAACTGCAATTTTTTTTGGGGGGGGGCTCCTTTTTTTGCATGGAGGGGTGAAAAGTGATTAAGGGAACACAATAGACTGGCGTTAAGCAATCAAGTCGGCGCTCTTTCATATTCAGAAGCGTTAGCCATGTCATTAGGAAGCTTTCCTGTCAATTAACAACTACTAAATATGGATTTTTTTTGGGTCAAAACTACAAAATGAAGTTGCTTTTTCTTTGTTTTCAGCTATGTCCATGGAGACAAAAAAATTGGCATTTTAACTAGTTGGGATGTTTCTCTGGGCTAGAGTGGCTTTTCTGTGGGTACTTTGCTATTCATTAGGATAGTTAGCCATTAGTTAGTTTGCTGGGATTGGCTCCAGCACCCCCGCACTCCACTTGTGACGATTAGGGTCACATAAAATGATGGAAACATCTAGAGGACGTCCATTTTGAAATACTAGACTTAGACTGTCTTACCGTAGTTGCGTTTTTTGAGAAGCGGAGAGACGACTCGGGGGTGCCGTGGCAGGCACCTCTGCAAACATGGCGCCTCTCCTTTGCTTTCTTCTCTTCTTTGGCCGTCGGCCGACACCGGGACGTCTAATGAGGGAGGCAAACACACTCCGAGACCACCCCAAATCGTTCGCTAGCCGCCAAAGACGCCATTTTTGTCGGGAGGAAAAATTAGATGGCTTTAATTTTTTAGGGGTACAGCGATTGAAGCAGTTAGAGGATGCTGGTGGGGGGCGGGGCCTATGTGTATTGAACCCAGACAAGGAATACACTCAATGGAGGGGGGGGGGGGGGGGGTCATCAGGAAAGTTTTAATAGGCCATTATGCACAAATGAGTTTGGGAAATAAATTGGAAAGGGAAGTGGGGAAAGGGGAGGGGCTTAAATGGGGATTGATGGATAAAATGTGGATTTGGGGGGAATTTTGAAGTACTTTTTGGGTCTGTGTTCCTATTTTTGCAGGCCTTGGTGCAGAACAAAAGCCTCATTTGTCAGGGTTTAGCCCCAGGTGCACTTTAGGGGTAGGTGGGGGGGGGGGGGGTGCCGATGTTGACACCCCCCTCTAATGGAGGTGAGAATTGGCGGGTTGGACTTTAACACTTGACCTGTGTTTACACTTCCTGTGGGTGTCATTGTCCATAAAATGCCAGCTCCCTTACATTGGGGGGGGGGCAGTTCGCGGTGGGGAGGGGGGGGTTCAAGATGGATGCCGTTTGAGATAGTTTTGGGGAGACTTTTATTTGAAAAAGGGACCCTTTTTCAATATTAATGGGCTTAAATTGATGTGCATGTTGTTGAAAATACGTAATTCCAGATTGAAAACTTTATTTGTATTTGTATCTGTTGACAGGAAAGAAGTTCAACTGACAGCCATGACTCCATCTTGATTGGCCCACGGCAAGTTAGGAAAAGGTAAGTGGACATGATTTCTTTGGTTATTTTTCTGCACTTTGACTTTAAAAAACAGTACGAATAAAGTTAGTTTTGACAAAATAACAGTTTTAAGTAGCATTTAAAACTAAGATTACCACATTAGAAATGGATCTCTTTTACGTGTTGAAATGTTTGTGACATGAAACAATAGGCTTGCCTTTTTGTTGTTGATGTTGATGGCAGGGACGTTTCCAGGGCAACGGGCGAGCGTTTACAGCGGCGGCCATTGTCCGCGGCCACGTCCGTCACATCAAAGGCGCCCGTCACGAGGGCGTGGCCATTGACGGCATCGCAAGTGAGTGACAGGCCACTTGAAAGAAAGCGGGACCACACGCAGGCACGCGTCGCCTCGCTGCTGACCTCTGGCGGACGAAAAAAGAACAGCAGGACGAAGAAATAACAGGTAGGCAGACGGGCCTTTTCCTCTTTAGGGAGTATCTTTTTGTTAGTTTCTCAAGAAAAACAATAAGCTAGAATAGTCACTTAAAGTATATGAATTAAATCTAGGGTACTTAAATAGGCTAAAATAGTAATTCAAAGTATACAAGTTAATTTTAGGGTTCTTAAATAGGCTAGAATAGTAATTAAATGTATAACATTTAATTTTAGGGTACTTAAATAGGCTAGAATAGTAATTAAATGTATATTAATTTATTTCAGGGTACTTAAATAAGCTAGGTTCATTAAGTGTATATTAAAGAATTTTAGGGTACTTAAATAGGCTATAATAGTAAGACTTTTTCTTAAAAAAAAGACCATTTATAGTAAACATGTCTTCAAAAAATTCCACATACAGTTATACTTGCTTTAAACTTGCCTAATTGTTGCTCATCTATTTTTCAGCTGAAAGGTGACAACTTGGAAGACATGGGCCTAGAACCCACAACCTTTTGCATGGTAAGTGAGCATTTTACATCAATTTTTAATTAGGCGACATTGTAGTGAATTTATTAGTGTTCACAAGAGTTAGCATCAAGGTTAGGTCATCACCCATTTTTAAGGCTGAGAATTTCACCCCAAAATGTTAGGAGTAAAAGAATAAAACTGCAGGATTGGAACACACTGATTTTTATTGGCCTCGCGTCAACTGGGGGGGGGGGGGGGGAGACATTGGACAAAAACTGGCGCCCTGGCGATGGCTAAAATGTGTCAACGTTAACATGCGTTTCAAACGGGAAGGGGAAAAACATTATTTAAAAAAGAAAAATAATATTAATAATAAAAAAAATTCATCTATAAATGGCAGTGTGGAGTAAAAAAAAAAACTGAAACGCTTACTTGGTTTTTAAGTACTGAGACATTGTTAAAGTGGTGATGGCGGTGACGGCACTTTTGAATGACCAGAGTGGTTTTGTCAGAACTTTTTCAGGCGGCTGTACATGTCCCGCTTGCTGCGCTCACCGGCCCAAGAACGACTCTTCAGACGGAACTTGCGAAGGTCCTCGCGGAAGTCCTCGTCCATCATGGGACGGTAAGACTCGGGTTCGCATCGCGTCTGAAATGGGGACAAGTCTATTTGAGCCAACATGGCCCCCCATCCATTAGACAAAGAGTGTGCGTGCTTACCTGGAAGAGGGGGAAGAACTCCTTGTATCCTCCCTTGAGCACATAGAGCTCCGGGTAATGTAGCGTGGGATATTCGTTGAGGGATCGGTCGCGCTGGCGCACAAAGCGGCACATGCGCGGCCCCCTCTCCGACGAGAACTCGCAGTGGAAGATCACGATGACGCGCTTGTCCGCCCGCGCCGACAACGGCTCCCGCAGCAGAAAGTCATGGACGTCGTCCTCCAGGTAAAGATTCACTGCACCCTGGGAAAGAAAAGAAATGTGAGGACTTTGTACAGCGTGTAAACATGCTTTTTGGTGCCCACAGGTGGCATCACCTCACCTTGATGTGACCGCCGTCGTACTCGTACGGGTAGCGGCAGTCGATGATGACAAGTCGCTCCAGCACACGCTCAAAGTCGCCCCCGACGGCGGCCGCCACCTTTTGTCCAGACGCAAAAGAAAATGGTCGTCAATAGACGGTGATGGCGGCGAGATTGGCGTCCACGTACCGTTTCCGGGGTGACGTATTTCAGGTCCTGGTGTTTTCCTTCCACCGTGGGCAACACGTAAGGCTGAAGAAGAAAAAAAATTAAAATTATACATCAACACTAACAAAAATGTTTTTTGAGCCCTTTATACAATATTACAATTTATATTCCTTGCTATTTGGTTTAAATATATCTATGATATATATGTATTTTAAAATACATTTATATCATAGATAGGATTTAAACCAAATAACAGGGAATACAAATAGTGAGTAAGGTAAGGAATGAATTTAGTACTAACTTTGGTAAAGTCTCCGATGAGATCGGGGGTCTGCTCGTTCCTCTCCAGAACTCTGTCGATCTCCGACTGGCAAAAGGACTTGGACCTCTGCAGCGGTGAGCAAATCTGATGGACACGGCAAAAACAAGAAATATTTACAATTGATAAATATGCCAGGCAAAATAACTCAATGAAATATTCACCTTGCGAGGAGATTCGACGTCGATTTGGTCCGCTTGGGATGCCGCCAAGCTCCGGCGCCGCTTGACTCGCACGGGCGATTTCTCGTCCACGGGGCAGTCGGGACGCTTGGCGCAGGTGCGGGACGGACACGCCCCGGGCGCCGATGGCGAGCGGAAGAGACTGCGTGGTCGCCAACGTGCGCCGGGCTGCAACAAAAAAAACATTAAAAAACTTGTCAATTTAGAAAAGAGCACTTTTTTTAGATTAGAAAAAATAAAGCATTAATATAAATATCCATATGACTATCAATAGCCAAGCGGTGGGATTTACCGAGTCGTCACCGAGGCCATCGGCCACCAGGGGCGCTGTGAGCAAATCAGCCATCCCTCGAGGGGCGCCGGCTCCATTCTACCGTAGGACAAATAAAACATTAAAAAAAGGACCGCCGTGACCACCAAATCGAAGCTCCGCCTCACTCACCTCAGTGTCCTCTTCGTCGTCCAGCGCGTCCAGGAAGCCGTCGTCCTCGTCCGGCGAGGCCGCCGCCGCCGAAGAAGAATTTCGCATGAACGGCGAACCGTCGGCGTCCGGAAACTGCGGCGAGGTTGCCCGTGAGTGGAGGCGGTCCTCAGGACGGCGGCGGCGGGACATACCATGAGGGCGGGCGCCGAGCCGGGGCGTTGGGCAAAGGGGTCTCTCGGGGGGCCGTTGTTGAAGGAGCGCATTCGGGGGCGGGACGCCGGCTTGATGGGCTTCTTGAACTCAAAGGACTCCTAAAAGACACAAAATGGAATTATGAGGGCGTCGGGTTCGCTTTAACGTCAACTCGATTTCTGTAATACGATGAGTGTGCCGGACTGACCTGGGCCATGTTCTCCTTGTCGTCCCATTGAGTCAACAAGGGGGAGCCGGCGAGGCCCCCGTCGGGCTGGCGGCCAAATATCCCGTAGCGGTGAGTCTCTTCTTGGGATCCCTTCAACGAGGGGCTGAAGCAAAGGAGCTGAAGCTAAACACAAAAAGAAAAGAAAAAAAAGGTCCATCAACAAATTCAGCATCAGAAGACAGGGGGGTTGCAGAAACATCACTTACTGGTAAGGAGTTATTCCGTCTGATGGGCATTTTCCTGTCAAACAGAAACGACCATTAGTTATTCCATGTCAAAAGGATAAAAAAAACGTTTTGTCTGCTCTACATAAACCGCGATATTCGAGGGTCTTAATGAAGAGCCATTTCTGCATTACATATTTTGGCCAGCAGAAGGCAGTCTTTCAATTTGGATACAGTATGGAGCACAAGAGATCCACCCAAAAGGGCATTAAAAGCAACAAAAGTGGCCACTTACTGGTGGACTCTGCTGGACTGTTGAATGGCCTTCTCAAACCTGCACAACCACAAAAATGTATATAAATACAACAATTCCAACTGATTAACAAAACCAGTTCAAGCAGTTCCCTTCAGAAAGAGTCCACTCAGCACATTTTCTTCCGTAGTGTCGCCATTTTGATTTTATCTTGCGTTTTTAAGTCAAAAGCTGAGGTTCGAGCGGTGGGCCGCCCCGGGGGGCCACACCTGTATGCTAAAAGCGCAACGTAGCGGGAGGGGCTGGCGTGGCGGATAATGCGGCAGATGTCGGCCCGAGCGGTGGCGCCGGCTGTGGGCCGGCCCCTTTTGTCTGCCGGGGCGAGCGAGGGAGCGTGCCTCCCTCATTCAATGTATGGCTAACGGTGGGGGGTGCTTGGCCTCATTCCCAAAAGCGACTAGCTCCTCCCCCCACCAACGTCCATTCAAGGAGAAGAGGGTGCCCAACACCGTCAAAATGGCCCCACTGTGATCTTCGGCCTAAAGGTCAAATTGACATTACTTCAGAGTTCGACCAAAAAAGGACAGATGCGCGGCGTCCAATCGCCCTGATAAAGTGAATAGAGTGCATAAAAAGTAATTTAATCCAAGCTAATTTGATTTTAGAATAGATTTAGTTGGATTTATGGGACATGTCAATAAATAGGAGTCGTTTTTAAGGGAGTCCTTTGATGGACTAAGAGTCTTTACATAGATTTAAAGAGTACTTCAGGGGATTTAGAATATCATTGTCTCACTTTTATCAAGTATTTAAAGAGTTTCAAAAGTATTTGGATGTTTGTATGATATATTTTAGGACATTTAAGAAGTATTTGTTGCACTTTTAGGAGTTACAAATACTTTACCAGACGAGGATTGTTTGAATGACTTTGATGGGATATATTGATAAATATACAAGTATTTGAGTCATTCTACCAGCTACTTTGGTCATTTATTGAAAATACCAAGTCATTTTTAGTTAGAATTGTACATTTAAAGACTTTCAGTACTCGTAAGACTTGGACAAAGACTATTTTAACTTGATTTAGGAGTAGCTGGAGGATTTATCATGTGTTAAGATCCATTTGGAGAGTATTTCAATAGATTTAGGTCATTCATCCAGCTCTTCAGATACTGGGGGGGTCAGCTGTTGCAGTTGGGGGCTGGGAAGAGTGAGAGGTCGGGTGGTGGGGGGGATAAAGAACAGTCGCATTGACAAAGTTGACTGACAACAACAACAGACTTTTTTTTTTTACTTACGCGTCCTCCATTTCCCGGATGTCGATGGAACTGGGGGACTCCATGCCGACGCCTGAGGAAGAAAAACACATACATAAAATTAAAACTATGATCTCTCTCGCTCACCAGATCAGAAACGTCCACTTACGCAAGTCGAAAAACTAGTCTTTCAATTTCCGTTTGAAATGTGAGGGTTAGTAGAATGAAGCAATACTCATGCTATCAATAGGAAACAATCAGTCCAAAACTACAATTTGTACTTTCTCTGACCAAAATTCCATTTGTTTATCGCTGGTAAACATTCAATTCCTTTACACTTTAACGGCTTGGACATCTAAAGAAGTCCATCAAAGCCACTGTGTAAATACTATTCCCTTTGACGTTTCTAAATGATTTTTTTAAAAGATTAAAGCCAATAATGCGTTCCTTTTAATGTGAATCTATGTTGACTTTGTTGGGAATGATGCCCCCTCAAACATGGCCGCCCTGAAGCCATTTTAATAAGGGCAATGAAAGTTCTTTTTCATGTTTTGACCTTCATTCAAAATGAGTATCATTCAACAAATGTCTAATTATTTTGAAGTGGGACTTGTTTATCAATAGTAGATTTTCAATATATTTTAAATGGGGGAAAATATATCATACGTTTGATAAGCTACCATTGGATATTGATAGTCACAAATGAGGTTTTCCTCCATTTTCTAATGAACGTTACCATAAAAGTCAACGAAAACGGACTTCCGTGTATTAGGATGGTCCATTTGTGGTCAAATGTAAGATTTTATAGAACTCACCGGCATCGGAGGAGACATCAGAGCCGAAGGAGGACGCTTTCTCCAGGCGGGCATGTTTGCTCCTCTTCGGTGTATCTCCTTGGCTAGGGTACAGGAAATAGCGAGTTAACCGAAAAGCTCTTTTCGCAATTTAGCTAACGTCGTTAAAAGTTGAAAATACCTTCCGAGTCCCACCAATTTGTTCATGTCCAACGCTAAATTGGTGACTGGCGAGTGAACAACGGCAGGGCCCGGTGAGAAGAGCGTCCTGCAATGGGCCGTCGCATGGCTAGCGTCCAGGGGCATAGCCGACGAGGAAAGGCCGGGGATGTCGTCGGGCCTACTCCTCACCTCGGAGCCCGAGGGACGAATGCTGCCTAAAAGTTGATCCATGATGTTCTTCGTGGTATCGTGGCTGCAGTCTGGGTTGTTTTAGAGGCCTTTCGAGTGGAATTTTAGTGGAAATTCGCCAATTATAACGAGTTGGAAGCTAACTCGCGAGCAATGCTTTTAGCATGCTGCGAAAACAGAAAGTTACGGAAACATGGTGTCCGAAGAATAAAAGGGAGAGAGTGGAAATAGATGAAATGTTAGCTCTTCCGAGTGAAAGTAGATGAAATGTTAGCTCTGCCGAGTCATGGTTGTTGTGGGTCAGAGCACGGCGGCACAAAGCGTCTACCGCCTGACAGCCTCCGCTTTCTGTGGAAGATAATGCTACGCTATTCCTGTTTGTGTTCAAAATACAGGCTGCAGAGCGGCAATCTTTCGGCCAATCACGTTTCTCGTGACTTGAACACAACCAATCGGAGCCGAGATGCTTCATGACGTCACCGTATCTTTAAATTTCTTCCCCCTTTGTCAACTTCCCTTTTCTGTTAGCTTTTGTTTTTAAATATATATTTAGCCCTGCCTTTTTTCAAAACTCCACAAAAAACAAGTTGTGAAAGGGTACTTCAATTGTTTTTAGGAGGATTTCCAAAACTTCATATATGAAAAAAAAAATGTATTTTTCTTTTTCTGGACCCCACACTTTGAGAGTCTTCAAAACGTTCGAGAAAGTTACTCAACACTATATAAATCACACTTAATGTGTATAAAACTAAACTCACAAACGTTATTGGGAAGTTTTGGTTTAAAAAAAAAAAACCCATCTGCCAGCCAACTCGTTGTAAAGGGCAGTAATTAATGATGAATGAGGCCAGGGATTAAATGTTAATTTGTTCAACGTGTCATACAGGTAATCCTATTAAAATCAACAATACAAAATGGCTCACTATTGTTTTTTAATCAATTTGGATTATTTGGGTGTAACGTTTACATTTCCAACACTATTGGACCTATTGCACGATACTCACTTATTTAGTCAATTGTGTATTTATTTACTTTAGACACTTTTAGTTTAGGGCTGCTACTGTTTGGAGATTATGCAAAAAAATTAACAATTTACTAGTACATAATCAAATGATTTGGAAATTTACTCGAGTGAATGAATAGGGTAATCTAAAAATATTTTTTGTAATTTAATAATCCTTCTAATTGGATTAACTATATTATCTTTTGCAAGGTTACAAATTGAATTCAATTTTAACCGGATAATACTGAGTTGACTGAACTAATGTTTTGAGTACTCTCTTGTGGCCATATCCAACATGGCAGCAGGCTAAAGACGCATCTGCCGGAAATACAATGTCGAAGACGGTCATGTGATCAGACCCGGAAGCCATCGTAGCGGTTACTCTGTTGTTATTGTTCGGGATCATGGTCGTGGCTTTCTTGATCCACACCGTGTGCCCGATTGGGGCGCTCGCTCCCGGGGAGAGCAGAGTGCTCTACTCCCGCTACTTTGGACCAGACGAGGCGCTCTTCCAGGGGGACGACGACGACGGCCGCCGGCGGCAGCTCGACGCCGAAGAGAGGCGCTTGTTGTCGGCTGAGAAACTAGCGCTAGTGGCCAGGTGAGAGAGAGGCCTCGTTGACTCCAATTGACGCCGGTGGACGTCCAATATCTTGGGTCTGGCAGAGGGCGACATTTTGAATCACATATTGATTTGGGGGGATTCCTGGGTCAATTCCTGTTGATTTCAGTTCAATTTCTGCTGTTTTGGGGCATTCCCAGGTCACTTTCCGTCATTTTTAGGTCATTTCCAAGACACTTCCTGCTCGTGGGTCACTTCTTGATCACTTTTTTGTTGATTTTGGTTTAGGCAGATTCAGAGCGCAGTGGGGCTCCGACGAGAGGCCTCGGGGCGCCCCTCCGCCGAGGCGCTCCCGGGAGATGAGGCGCTGGCCCTGCAGGAAGCTGAAAGCGGGGTGCTGAGGTTACGTCGCGGGGATCCCTACTGGCGGGAGCTCAGCGCGACGTGGTTGGCCGTCAACGCCGTGGCCCTGGTGATGCTGTGCGAGCCTCACGAGAACCCCTTGCTGGCCGAGGGGACCCTCCGGAGCCTGGCCAGGCACTGCCTAGAACACCTCCACATGTTGGGGCAAGGAAGCGAGGTGCGGACCCTTTCCAGGCGGATTAGAAGTCTATGGTCGTCGACAAATAAAACCTATTTAAATGTAATATTTTTGCAGATTATATTTAATTGAAGGATGTCTACTTAAAAAAAATCTAAATCTTATTATTCATTTCTTTTAGTTTAAACCAGGCAAATCAAATTGACAATGTTAAAAAAAGAAGTCCTACCTGAAAATGATGAATGGAGTTATGAATGAATTTTTCCCTTATTGGTCAGGTGCTGCTCCGGAGCAGCCGCATTGACGTCATCCTGAGTCGCCTTCTTCCTCACGGCCAGCTCCTCTTCCTCAACCACCGCTTCATTCAAAGCCTGGAGAAAGACCTACTGGCCTCGCAAAAGTGACCTTTAGTGGACATATGTTGCAATGCCACTCTGCAAAGACCAAATTGTCACTTTGGCTGCAACAGACCAACACTGTTAAACAACTTGTATATGTAAATAAACATTTATTTTCGTCATATATTCATTAAAAATATGTTTTTCAAGAAACAAAAAAAGTCGAATTTGTCCAGTCGCTCGATGGGGGTGAATTAAAATGATGATTTATTTACAATTGAATTAAAAGAAAAGAGATGAGGGAGAGGTTCAAAGGTCAAAAGGAGGCAGATTCGTTGAAATTCCACTGATGGAGGCGTTTGGCCAAGTTGACCACGTCCCGGGACTGCGCCGTCAGCCGCGTGGCCGATTCGTCCTGAAAACCGTCTCAACGTCAGCCACAATGTCGCACTCGTTCATTGGCCGCCATTGACGTCCGGCGCCGTCAAAGGCGACCAATAACGGCCCCATAAAACGATCAAATTTTAGTTTTGATCGTCGTTAGGGGATGAAAAGTGGGAGAATAATCCAACTTTTGGTGGGGGAAAATAATACTTTGATACGATTTTTGGGGCAAAAATTGAGGCCCCGCCCCAATATCTTACCAGCTGATCCAAGTCTTGTGCCACATGACCACTATTGAGGACGGCGGTCCTCTTCTCATCCAGAGTCTCCACAAATTCTTTGGCCAAATGGACCGCCTCAATCACATAGCTGGGAAAAACAAGCAAAATACTTTTAAAATTGAAATTATAATATAGCAAGAGCCACCAAAACTGCACAATTAAACACGCCCCACTATAAAAATCGGCTGATAACTCGATCGGACGCTTACCTGCGCAGTTGGGGCGGGACAGACAAGTTTTCGTGGGAGGCGGGCCTCTGCAGTTGCCCGGCCAGGAGCTCCTGGGCCTCCAGGAGGTCTCGCAGGTGAGCGCAAAAGTTCCGTAGCGCTTCCAGCCTGGTAGCTGTGACAAAAAAAAAAGCCGCATTAAAAACGCCATTTTTCCCCAATTAAACGCTTTAACGAGCATTCTTCACCCAAATGGCGAGGATGCGTGACGTCGGCGTCCGTCTTCTCCAGTCTCAGAAGCTCCGCCTCCAGCTCCAACTGCAACATCGGGATGTCACGCCGATAGCGTCGTGGTCAGTCGGGGGAAAGCGACGTTACCTCGTTCAACTCTTTCCGCATCCCGATTTGCCGCTCCGCCTCGTAAAATTCGGGGGAGAAGACGGTGCCCCCGGACGAGTGGGCGGGTTCTCCCTCATCCTTGGGAGAAAGACCAGAACTATTTATAATCACATTTGCATGATCCATATTCACCCACTAATAGCCAAATGAGTACTGTTTCTTTAAATAATCACTCGGCCTTTAAGAGTAAAACTGACCTTAAACAGGCACGGTGTGGCGTCTGACGTCATATCAAAGGGACAGTCGGCGCAAAACTCAGCTATCTGAAGGAATGCATTACAAGTAATTAGTACAGTTAACGTTGACTAAATGAACATATTAAAAGTTATTTAATCCACAATTAACACTGTACGCATGGAAAATCATACATTCTGGGGGAAAAAACGAGTGCACAGACAAGAGTCCTGTTTTTTTGTGTTGAATTCATAGCTGAAACGTTTCCGGGTTCGATATTGGATTGGATAACTTTATTCATCCCCTATTCGGGAAATTCCGTTGTCACATTAACAGGAGGGGGAGAATACGGCTATATAAGCATTCTAATTCATTCAAACGTTGATTTTCTGGTTTAAAAACCTCTCAAAATGCCACTTACCACGACGAAGAGTGTGGAGAGTGAAGAGAAATGTGTTGAAGAAAGCGCCATCCGGGTTGACTTCCTTAGAGTTCTAAACAGAGTATATGTGCTCCACAGCGCCGCTACAAGGCTGGAGGGCGTAACTGCAAGCAAAAACTGACGGGTTGACTTCTTCGCCTTTTTAATAGACCGTCGATGCTCCACAGCGCCCCCAAACGGAAAGGAGTTAAATATGTTATCATTACAGTAAAACTAATGTTTTCTATTGATTCCTTTTTTAAAGAAAGGGGGAAGAAGCCATGAGGTTAAAGGTCAACTTTATTACTCCACCTCACCGACAGCTCGGAAATCACTGAACGCTGACGTTTGAGAGCGTGAGGTCGTTGTAGATGTCCAGTTTTTGGATGTCCCGGACGTTTCCCGTGCGGTACTTGAAGTCCAGGAGGTGAGAGCCGTTGACAAACACCTTGAACATGCGTGACGCGCACTCGATCCGCATCTGAGGTGGACGGGAGAAAAGCCCACGCGTCAAAATTGTACCTTAAAGTAAATATTCTATGATAATGTGCGCTTTTACCTGGAAGGGCTGGCCGGCCACGAAGGGGAAGTTGGGCACCTGTCTCTCCTCGGCGCCCCAGCGGCCGCCAATTTTGCTGTTGCGGACGATCACCTTCTTGCCGTTCTCGTTGAAGCGGAGGTTGAAGTGGAAGGCCAGATCTCGAGCCGTGGACACGTCCACTGTCACCCTGAGTACGAGTGGGAAAGAGGAAGACCCGGTGGTCAAGAAGGGAAGGACACAATATAGTATACAAAAGTAGTATTAAAATATTAATGAAAGTATTTTGTATTTATTTATTAATTTTATATATATATTTTTAATTCTTATTAAATGTAATATTATTTTAGGGGTACATAAAGTTTTCCAAAATAAAGAGAATGTCTAAAATTAATAACAAATGATACTCCAATATGAATTGGAAGTAAATGAATGTCAAGTCAAAAATCAACATAAAGTAGCCCCGCCCCCTCCCTTTCAACTGACTTGTTAGCGCCGGATTTGACGGTTCCGGCAATGTTAATGACGCTCCCGTCTCTCAGTCCGCTGGAGAAATTTTGGCTGTAAGGCACCGCCTGCAATGCAAACCAATTTGGGACACATTAAAAGATGTAAATAAAAAAACTCAATACACAATACCGGTCATTTCTCACCGGGGACGTGGCGGCGCCCGTCCCGGGCGACGGATTAAACCAGCCCCCTTGACCAGGAGAGGGTGCCGGGCCGGGAGCCGGGGCCTGGCCGGGAGCCGGGCCGGAACCCGGGAAAGGGCTGGGTCCCGGGGCGGCGCCCGGAAAGGGGCTGGGGGCGGGGCCGGGAGCGGGCGACTGTCCCGGAAACCAGCTACCGCCCTGGCTGGGCGCACCTGGTGACGGCAAAAGTCAAATGTGTGTCAAGTGTAAGATTTTGTGTACAATTGTCTTTCGGCCACTCAATTTGAATAGAGCACTGGTGTCAAAGTGGCGGCCCGCGGGCCAAATGTGGCCCGCCGCGTCATTTTGTGCGGTCCGGAAAAATAAATGATGAGTAGCGACTTTCTGTTTTTCCTCATTTTAAATCAATCATTGTCATTTTTTATCGATCTAAAACAATGTTTATTTGCGCTTTTTTAACATATTTTTATTTTAGAATATAGTTCCGGGTGCAAAACTTACCGGGCCATCCGGGCTGGTTGGGTTGGCTGGGTTGATTGGGCGCACCTAGACAAACAGATAGACAGACAGTCAAAAGCATTCAGTCAGATTAGAGCTACTGCCATTGGCTGACGCTTGAAGGGCGCCATTTTGGAGACAAAAAGTGTCACAAAACTTACCGGGCCACATGGGTTGGTTGGGCTGGCTGGGCTGATTGGGCGCACCTAGAAAGAAATATTAAATTAGATTACATTAGATTAGAGCTACTGTCACTGACCCCGTTTCGGGTGTATAAAGAGAGTGGAAAATTTACCGGGCCACATGGGTTGGTTGGGCTGATTGGGCGCACCTAGAAAGAAGAATTCAATTAGATTAGAACTGACTGCCGCTTGAACGGCGCCATTTTCGAGTGTATAAAGAGAGCGGAAAACTTACCGGGCCACATGGGTTGGTTGGGCTGATTGGGCGCACCTACACGGACGGACGGACAAACAGACAAACAGATAGACGGTGAAAAAAAAGGTCAAATCGAGGAGGAGGAAAATAAAGTGAGTTACCAGGCCAAGAGGGTTGGGCGGGCTGTGTGGGCCATGCCCCGCCCGCTGCCGCTCCCGATTGGTTGTTGTTCCCGGAGCCGGGCCAATCGTCTAAGGCGCTGGCCAGCTGAACAGACAAGTCCACAAAATAAGACAAATCAATCAGTCAAGAAATATTGAAATAAATATATAAAATGTACATTAATACATTTAAAAGATGTACAAAAAAATCAAACTTAATTTACATACATTTTATGACATTTAAAAATAAATGAATAAATGAATGAAGCAGGGCATATGACACGCTCTTTACTTACATCCATCTTTTTCTGTGGTGAACGCGACGAGTGTCAACTTGAAAAAGAAAACAAACTGGTTTAAGTGCCTGTCCAAAAATGTCTGGCATTTTTCACAAACCCTGACAAAACAACTCCCGCAGATTTTTGGAGGACAATAAAATGAAAATAAAGGCACTTTAGTGTTCTGTAAACGTCTGAAAATGATCAGGAAGTGACTCAGAAAGGTTAAATTGACCAGAAATAAACAGGAAGTGATTAAAAAAATGCCCTGAAATTAACAGGAAGTGACATATCAGTCCGAGATGACACATGAAAATGCCCCCAAAAACATAAAGTTGTCAGATATAATGCAAAAAAAAAGATTAAAAGTAAATATAGATCTATAAACTAATTCCATTAGTATCTAGTTCAACGTATATAAATTGTTTTGACGTCTTAAAAGAAAATAATCTCTTTCGTTATATCAGAATGTGGTAATTTTGCCACAAAAAAACTTTGTTTTCTGTTATATTTGAACCCAAATGAGTTGTTTGCAAAAACCTGCTTTTATTTTGAAAACCGACGCGAGTCATAAATAAAGAGCACTTATTCCTCCAGGCAAATTTTCGGCCAAAACAAAGAATGCCAACAATACTTTTGACTTTCAGCCCATTTTGGTCCAAATTCTATCGTTACAGGAAGTAAACAAAACAATTTCTTTACGTTTTAAGCCAATAATAATCATAATTTTCAAGTAAAAAGCAACGTCTTACCTGACGTTTGTGAGTCGTGTGCGTTAGCGAGCCTCGCCTTGTTCCTAAAAGTAGGCCACACCCTCTGCGTTGAATTCTTGCCGGCGGCGGTTGCCGTGACAACACGACCAACACGCCTTGCTAAAATAACACCTTGACAAAAGCGACAAAGTCATGTACACACCAGTCTTTGTCAAAAGTATACATATGTATTCACTTACATATTTTTTTCCTTGAAGGGGGAGTGGTTAGCTGGTGGGGCTCGCTATTCCAGGGTCGAAGGTTCGATCCCGGGTTGGGTTTTGGCTGTGTGGAGTTTGGGTGGGTTCTCTCTTGGTACTCCAGTTTCCTTCCACATCCCAAAAACAGGCTACACTAACATTTTAAATATATATTTGAAAAAAGCTAACACTTTTTTTTGCTAAAAAAAAGGAAATAAATACATAAATTAGAAAAATTTATTAAAAAAGTAGTTTTCTTTTGCGCATTAAAAATACATGTTTCATTTAATATTAAAAACGTTTAAAAAATGGAATAAAAATCAATTTGAAAAAGTAGTGTTTCTATTACGGAATAAAAAAAAATCTCATTTAATAAAAAAATGTTTAAAAAATCAAATTACTTGTTTTTATTAAAATAATGTCATTAAAAAAGTTAAAGTGCAAACTTAGAAGAAATCGCTTGAGCTGTCCGACGACATCTTGTCGGGTGAAGTGGGCGTGGCTTCCGCCGGTTCTACGACACAACGTCGTCACGGTAACGCAGCTGTTCTTGCTATTTGAACATTTGGCCAGGACTTACCTGATGGTGGAGCCAAGACTCCGCCTTCTTGGGCGCCTTCCCGCGTAGCCCGAGATGGTCGACTCGGAAGGCCGGAGGTCAGCTTCGGGTCGAGGTCCACGCTCTCGTCCGTGGCGTCCAAAACGGCTTCTGCGGAAGGACGGCATATCATCAGGGCGCCATTACGTGCCATTACGTGCCAGGACCGGCACGCCGTACCTCCGCTTTGGTCCAATCCGGACACGGCGTAGGGCGACACCTCCCCTAAGCTCAACTCGTCCTGCCGTGGCTATAAAACTTAGAGTCAGAGGTCAAAGGTCAACATCAAGGGTCAAGGTCCACGCCGGCATCAGTACCGCCATTGTGTTTCCCGCGAGCGCCGTCCCGGCCACGAGGGCGCTGAGCACTTCTCCTTCGCTGGGAGGATCCCAGCTCACTACAGGCACGCCCTGAATCAGAAATCAGCCAATCACAGGGCACAAGGAGACAAGCAATCAATTACATGCATGGCTAAGGAATATTTAGCATCCCATTAGCCTAGCGTGCCCGTTTTGTGTGGGAGTACCCAGAGAAAAGCCACGCAAGCTCAGGGGGAGACCATGCAAAGTCCACACAGCAAGGACCCAGCCGGGAATCGAACCCACGGCCCCAGAAATGCGAGGCCGACACACCCATACACACATTTTTGGTCTATTTGTTGTGCTCACCTCTTGAAAAGAACTTGCTGAACTTCCCAGCTCTGAAGAAACAAAAAAAGAGGACCGTCAAAGGAGGAGAAGGAGGTCTCGAACCCACGTCCCTCGCTCGGCGTACCCGTCGTGGCGTCGGCGTGGTTGAAGCTGATCAGCAGCTCTCCTTCCGACACCATCCGGAATCCCGTGTCGCTTCCCGTCACGGTGCCGCTGTCGCCGCCACTGGTGCTCGCGGTGGTGCTGGAGCTGTCTTCGGAAGAGGAGGAGGAGGAGGGGGAGGAGGCGGGGTCTGGATCGGCCACGGGTGGCGATTTTGGCGGCGGCGGTGAGGGAGCCACTTCTTTTGGAACATCCGCCAATCCTCCGCTGTCCTCCAGCTCGTCTAATGGGAGGACGGACAGCGAGGACGTCTCTTCCGGGACGACCTCTTCCGGGATCTGTTCGGGGCTGGGAAGGGGCGTGGCTACTGCTTCTGATGACATAAACCAACAAGACATTGGAAAAGAATGCTTCCCTTATGTCAGTCAACTGCGTTTTTTATAGAATATAACTATGATTTCCCGTATTTTCCGCACTGTAAGGCGCACCCTCAATGAAATGAATTGGTCAGCCAAATAATGACTGCTAATCACGCTAATAGCAAAAATAGCTCCGGTCGTCTTACCCGGTGGTGGCGTGACGGGGGAATCGTCCACCGGCGAGTGGCTGGGTTCCGAGGGAGGAGGCGTGGGAAGCGGCGAGGGCTCTTTCGTGGACGGATCGGGACTTGGAAGAGGAGTGGGGAGGGGCGTGGCCACGATGGGCATGACGGGCATGACGGGATCCTCCTCCGGGGAAGGACTGGCAACCCTGGGACTCGGAGCCGGTTGGGGAATCGGCGCGGGTACGGAAAATTCCTCCTGTTCCAGAACCTCATCCATCATCTCGGCCAAAACCTGATGAACCAGGTTCTGCACCACGGTCGGGTCCACGCCGTCTCCGGCGCCCAGGAGGGATAGCGGAACGTCTCCGCCCCCAGCCGCCTCCCCTGTGGCGCAAAACACGAGCGTTGGCAAAAAATTAGGTGGCTTTTTTGGGGGTTTCTGCTTACCCGCGTCTGAAGAGTGACTGCTTTCGGATTCTGGCGCTTTGGACTCGGGGACGGGGGCAGGCCGGTACTGCTCCCGGATCAACCTGGTCATCAGCTGCTGTTCCACCCTGAATGGAGGCGAGATGAGGATGTCAAATAAAGGTCGCGGGGGTGCTTGACTTCACCCTTTTCTTGCTATTCATTTGAGGGCAGTTTTGTAGTATTAATTTTGACGTTTTAAAAGTCGGCAAGTTGTCACCATTGCACCATTCGGTTGAGCAGGTGGTCGTCCAAGTTGGGCACGGAACTCTGGGGGAGGGTCGGCGGCGGCAGCGGACTGCGCGTCGTGGGTGGGAAGTCCGGCCCTTGGTAGTCCGCGGGAGGGGGAGACGGACCGCCGTCCAGACGGACGCCTTCCTCGCCCTCGGCGGACTCCGGCGAATCCTGACCCTGCAAAAACAACCTCGTCGGTTTTGGTTCCACGGTGACGATTTTTTTTTAATCTTACCACATCGGCGACGGACAGAAAAAGGCTTCCGGGGAATCCGTTCTCTGCCTCTGGTTCTTTTTCTGCGTCGGACTCGGTCGCCTGGACCGTGATGGCGGGCGGATGGGGTGGAGCTTCATGGTCTTCCCCCGCCTCGGCTTCATTTTGGCTTGTGGATGAGTGGCGTGTTAGCTAGCAAACAGAGAACATTTTACTTGATTTCCATTTTTTGTTAGAGCAATATGGATGACATCTGTCTACTGACAATCACATTTTAGAGATCTTATAAAGTAATGACCCTGTCAAGAATTATTTTTGAGTGGGCGGGGCCAAATCAGCGAACAAAACAAGCTGAATTAGGATTTCAATTTATTACTGAGCTAATTTTGTAATTGGTCATATGGACGCTATCATTTTAAAGTGACTTTGTAGCTCAATTTGATACTCACATCGGTCCCTACGTCCAACTCTTCTGCTGCTTCCAAGGGAACCGGACTCGAACGGGAAGAGGTCTTCGGGACGGGAGGGTCTGGATCTGGATCTGGCTCTGGTTCGGGTGACTGAGGGTCCAGCCCACGAGGAGATGGCGCCCTAAGGTCCTTGGTTTTAGCATCAAGTGCGCTAGGCTCAGACGGTACGACTGGACGCAGTGTCGTCGTTTGAAGACACCTGGGGGAGGGGCCTATCCTCGGGTGCGCTGTGGGCAAGGGGCGGCACGGTGGTTAGGCGGAAATTCGCATCGGGAGGATGCGAGACTTACCTAGCGGGATGGCAACGGCGGGAGGAGGAGGAGCCACGCCAAGAGGCGGGTGGGAGGACCGGCGTGGGGCGGGGGCTGAGCGGAAGGACGGTGGGGGAGGGGCTTTCCACTTAGTCCCTGAGAAGAGGTCATTGGGAAATCTCATCAATCTGTCTAAAAGCAGGGCAGCGTCTGCGTCTGACCTCTCGCGTCGTTCGCCATTGGTGGGCGGGGCTTCCTCTCGAAGGGCGTGGATCTCGGGGGGAGGCTCCTTTTCACGTCCCGTGGCGCTCTCCCGTAAAGACGTGTCAGGTACGCCTCGCCGTCCGCCGGGACCGAGGCGGTGGTGGGCGTGGTCAACGGCGCCTGGGGTGGCGGAGGAGGGTCCAAAGTGGGCGTGGCTAGATCAACCAGACGAGGAAGGAAGGCGTACCTGTCTGGCGGCGGGTCGGCCGCGGAGTCCCCGGGTCGGGGTTTTGAGCGAGCTGGTCGGCCGGCTGGCGTAGGCGGAGCTTCTGCTGGACGGCGCCGGGACGGGTCGGCGATGAGAGGACTCCGCCCCCACCCAGGCCTGCGTTGGTGAAAAGAGAGTTTTTCCGTTTAGGTCCGAGTTGGAGCGAGTTTCGGTGGTGGCAGATGTGTGGGAGGGGCTTGCGCCGGGCGCCAACCTGCACGTCGCGGCCCATCAGGTGAATCCAGGCGTCCACCGTCTTCTTGATGCGAACCCGCTCGCTGGATTGGCTGACAAAATCAAACAAAAAAAAAATAATATATATTATTCCTTTCCTATTCCTACAAAAGCTACTAGCTGGGTTCCAAATAATGTCCCCCTCCAAGCTATGCTATGCTAAAAGCTACCTGTTAGCAGCCAGCGCCTCTAAGTGGCAACGCAAGACGTCTCCGGCGCGATCCCTCTCCAAGATGGCCATGTTCTCTTCCAGAATTTTCTTCTGCCTCTGAATGTGACGCAGACGTCGACGGGCCTCGTCCAACGCCGACGGCTGCGTGTGGTCAAAGGTCAAACGTGAGCCTGGTGCCCGTTGGCTAGTCCAAAAAAAATCTAAACAACGCCCAACTAAAGCAAGGGTGTCGCGGTTGGTTGGTTGGCGGGTTCAAACAAAAAGCCACGATTGACTGAAAATGTTTTTGCACCATAAAAATAATAATTTCATTCAGATAAAAATGAAGGTAATGGCATTTTTTGTCCTCACCTTGGTGGGGGGCACTAGAGTGTGGTTGGCCTGGGTTGCCACGGAAACAACGCTGGGACGAAGCTCCTCCCTGAGGGAACAAATCAACATGGTTGGACATGCATATTTAAAATGAATATAGAAAAAAAAACTATTTCTATATAAATTGCATTCTGATGTTTTGGTGTCTTCCACATGAGTCACTTCCTGTAGAGGTTACATCATTTCCTGTACAGGCTGGGTCAGTTCAAGGTCATGTTTTGTTCTTCTTGAAATTTCAATTCCTGGAGATTTTGGGAAAATTCATCGAAAAATATTTTTGGGAAAAATGTTTTTAAATGAATTCGCCCAAAATCTTCTATCTATTTAAAAACAATGTTTTTATAGTGCTGAGCTGAAAATGAAAAGGAGTGAATGGACAAATACATTTTTTGGTCAAATATTTTACATCATTTTCACTCAAAATTGGCTCGATTTGATGTTTTTTTTGTTCTCCCCACGTACGAATTATGCGAATCGGACCGTTTACGATGGGATTATTATGGGATGCGAGCGCACCTGCTGCAGAAGGCTCTGTTGCTAGGCGACACATCTGCCGCGGCAACAGCGACGAGCGGGAAAAAATAAATAAAATAAAGGAAAGCATGTTGAAACTGCTTGACATACTTTATTGGGACATTTTGGACACGACGACGACAACGACGACACAATGGCACGTCAACATGTAGAAAAGCCGTAAAAATGTCAATATTAAAAAATAAAAAACAAAAAGGAGTTCATCCGATTAGTTTCCCTTTGGAAAAAAAAAACTATCATTTTGTTTTTTTTTCCCATTTGAATAAAAAGTTGCGACATCATTTAGGGGTCCGATCCGAGCTATTGCTTTTTGAAAAGGAAGGTCCGGCGGCCGTCTATCCCCACGGCAACCGGCGATGGAAATCCCGCTGTCCGGGCGTCAAGGGTCCCTCTCCTTCTTGACTTTGACGTCTCCCGCCAAGATGGTGGCGATCTCGCCCTGCATGAAAGCCCAGGGCACGTCGGAGCCCACCAGGGGGCACTTGTCCCCGCTGGGGCAGTAGACCTCGGCGGCGCCGCCCTGCGCCTCGATGCTGTCCCGCGAACACGGGAAGCAAAACTTGTGCTGGGCGGCAGACGGGCACTGGACAAAGTGCGTGTCCTCCAGACGCTCGCGACACAGTGTGCAGCGTAGCGCCTCCCCTCCGGCCGCCACCGTCGCCGGGGACGGCGAGGGCGACGGGGGTCCGTCCGCCTTGCCGGGGGACGCGGCGGGGGAGCCGGACGGGACCGGGGCCTCCGGCTCGTCGGTCCGCCGCCGCTCCGGGGACGGCTTCCTCTTCCTGGGCCCGCCGGGGGAGGGCAGCGGCGGCGGCGGGCGGGCGCCGTCCACATGGGGTTCCGGGAGCAAGTCCCCGCTGAGGCGCTCCTTGAAGAGCCGCAACGGCTCCGGTAGGAGGTCCCCCAGCGGCCTCCAGTCGCCCGAGCCGTGCTTCTTCTCGTACTCCAAGTGCTTGAATCCCGAAGACGGCCCCCGGCCGGGGTCCTTGGCGCAGTCCCGCCGCATGCGCTCGGCGGCCCCCGAGGCGCCGCAGAAGACGTTCCCGGAGCCGGCCGGGTACTCGATGAAGACCTTGAGCCGGTGGTCGGCGCCGCCCGCCCCGGACGCCACGTCGAAGGCGAAGACGCGGCCCACCAGGCCGTGGTCCTTCTTGAAGCGGACCCGGAAGGGGGCGCATCCGGACAGGGTCAGCAGGGTGCTCCGGACCGCCTCGGGTTTGCCCGGCCAGTCCTCCCGTCGGTTGCGGAGGCTCTCGCTCAGTTCGCTCAGCGTCTCGGCGTTCCCGCGCTCCTCCCTGGATTCCCGCTCCGAGTCGTCGCTCGCCGCCACCGCCGGCTGGGGCGGCAGGTCGGGGGGACCGCCGTGAAGCCCGCTCCCAGAGTCGGGGCTCTGGCGGTTGAGCTCGGGCGGCCCTTCGTCCGCCTTGGCGTTGTCGGGCGGCCCGCCCCGGTAGTCCGAGCGGACCCTGGCGTCGCCGAAAGGGGGCGGGCGGCGGGACTCCCTCCCGGGTTTGCCGTCGCGCGGCCCGTGAGCCCGGCGGAGACGGCGGGCCGTCTCGATGGCCGAGTCGACGCGGTCGGCGCCCTCGTAGTTGACGCAGCCGCGGCAGACGGGCTCGCCGAAGTCCCAGATCATGGCCCACGACATGCGGGGGAGGTCGCAGAGGTAACAGGACCGCCTCCGCGCCGGCTGCGGCGGCGCCGCCTGAGGATGGCCGGACATGGGCGCTCGGGGGGAAAAAAAAACGCCAAAGCGCACGCAGAGTGCGGGAAAACGCTCTCTCTTTCTTTTCTCTTTCGGCGGGCTGCTGCATTGAGGGAGAAGGGGAGGAGGGGGCGGTGGAGGCGGGGCCTGATGGCAAACAAGCGCGCAACCCTCCCCCCGCGTGGCCCGGATCCAGCCCCCCCCCCGGCCGTAAGTGACATCACCCCAGACGCGGCAAGACAAAGCCTCTCGGCGGAGGGGAGAATGCGGGCGTCGCCATGGAAACGCGCGTGCAAATGAGAAGCATCGGAATCCGGGGGACGTGGCTCACCTGGGGGGGTCCGGGCGTGTCGCCGTGGCAACCGGCACCATCCCCACGTCCGTCCTTGCCGACCGCTCCGAGACGTTGGCCAAATTGGCTGCCGATGACATGGAACAAAGAAATACGGCCCATCAAGAAAAATGTATACGTGGAAAGATTCATCAATAAGACTCAATATGGAAAAGTGGCACACAAAATTATGGGAAAATCCAAATTTGAATTCGTAAAATGAAAAAGGATTTTTTTTTGGGACTATAATCTAATTCAATAATATTTTGAAACGTTTACTTTTATAGAAATAACAATTATTAATAATAACAGTCTTTGGAGGAACGAAATTTGAATTAATACATTTTAAATTAATGAATTAATACATTTTAAATGTATGTGTTTTTCAGATATGTGTTTCTTATCGTGGGTAAATTTCCATGTCAGCAATTTAATGGAAAAGTAATTTATTTAATAAAAAATAATAATAATTAACTTTCTATCCCGACTAACTAATTAATGCTGCCAACCTCCCGCTCCAAACGGATTGGACACCCATCGCGGTCAATGGCCGCTCACGCGTCGACGTACAAACGAAAAAAGGCCGCCGCCATTGTTCTGCCGAGACGATAAAAATAGCCGCAGCCTTGTTGCCGTGACAACCCGTCTCCCTCCCAAGACGGAGAAAGGATGCCGTTTCTATGGCAACAAAAGCTAAAAATCCCCCAGCCGACGCATTTGTGTACCTGTAGGGTTTTCCGGTCGAGTCGTGGGCGGGACATGGGGCGGGGCTAGGGGCGGGGCATGGGTATCCGCACTTGAAGGGCAAAAAGTCTCAAGGACGTCCACCCGTGGAGCCCGCGTAAACAGCGTGGGGTCCCGCGAAATCCCACGCTGAGGCTTTGACGGCTGACATTTCTCCTCCCGCCATTGGGGGGCACTGTGAGCACTGAGAGGCAAAAAACAAAAAGGATTAATAACTAGCGATAAGGGAGGACAAAAAGATACGGAGTCGTGCGTGCTTACCGCTGCCGGAGAGCCGCCAACACGGCACCCCGAGAGCCCGCCTCAAAACGGCACGTCTGGAGGTCGTGACCTGCGGGACGGAAGGTCAAGAAAAATATGAAATATTATTGAACAATATGAAAATGACATTTGAAAAAGCTTGGTGAAATATTGCAATGGACATTTACATTTAATTATCTTTTGGTTAAGATTATTTGGAAGAGAAGTAAACTCTACAAGAAATATTTGGAATCTCCCAGTATTTACAAATGGTATTCTCGCCACACAAAATTTATCACAGAGAATATACTATATTTCTTAAATTCTAGTTTATCCTTGCTCGGGGTAAAATCCGTGTGACGTCACACTCACCGGCTTCTGAGCTAAACGATGCCGGTCGAGGACCTCCTCCATTCGGCTTGCGTCCGGCCGACTTTGGGGGTCTGGAGTTGCACCCCTGGGGCCCCCCAGCCACTCTTTGAATCGTCAAACGGACCGAACCGGAATTGGTACCAATTTTTGCGGAGAGTGGACGCCGGTTTACATCCGCACGTGACCACAAAACGCTCATTGAAAGCTCGAATTACGACTCGGCTAGCTTCGGCTAATCAAATTTCCCGCTTCAAGTGACTCGAGCAATTCCGTTGGCAGTGGACTGTCAACGCTGGAAAAATATTTTAGTTCAATAAAATAGCGCTTGTAAAGTTGAAAAGTTCGACTATGAGTAACAAAAAAAAGATTAAGGAGAGAGTAGTACCCGTGAGAGCGTCTAAAGTTGACAAGTTTGCCTCTTGTTAAAAACATTGTACTTCCTGTTTCCGGGTGAGAGGAGATCCTCACCAATGTTGTGATGTCTCACTTTGCCATCGTTTATTATTTATTATTTCAAATAAACATCGTTTATTTGACATTTATTTTCAAATGTAACACAGACAATCATTATCATCACAATTCATTTTTTAGTTTTACTTATTTAATGTATTGATATGCCAAGTTTAAAATTTTGTAAAAGAAAAACGGGTAAAAAATAGACAAGTTGTTCTGACAGCTTCGTACAGTTTGCATGTCAAAGATCCACAACAACAAGTTGATGTCTCTCGACTAAACATCAAATACTAAAATAATTTCCCAAACGTTACATTGACTATAATTAAAATTCATTGTTAAATTGTGTATCCAAATCGGACTATTGACAGAAAATATTGAAAACATTTTATTGGTGACATTGACCCATCGGAACCTTTCACATGCGTAAAATCCGGAAGCTCCTTTTTGTGGCGCACGCGTTGCCATTAGCGCACCAATTGGCTCTAACCTCGTTTTACTGCGCTTTTCGAGAATCTAATAGTTTACACCTTCACCACTTGCTTTTTAGTTGAAATTATAAAGTAATTACAGACGCTTACCTTAGACGACTCCAATTGCGTCCTGTCCGTTCGTCCTTCACTCCTATTGAAGGTTTAAACGTCAAACCAGGTGAGGGGGGAAAAAAAGGATAAAACTCGTTATTTCTTAATTACAAAAATAGTACAAAATATGTATAATGTGTCTAGTCGACTAGCATCTACAGACAAATCAAATGTGATTACCATGATTAGCTTTTAGGCTAAATGCTGATGTTTCCTCCAACTATCTTTCGACAAAATGGACGATTCATGTCGCTGTAAAATGAAACAAAACATGTTGTTTTTTCAGCTGTGGGCACGTTAGTTAATTTCCAACATGGCGGTTCAGGTGTCCGAGTCTGACCAGATCAAACAGGTGATGGAACATCTCACTTTCAGTATTGTATCTACCATGTTGGACCTGTCGTTGTGTAACGTCATTTCCTGCCTTCAGTTCAAAGAGTTCCTGGGTACTTACAACAAGCTGACGGAGAATTGCTTCATGGACTGCGTCAAGGACTTCACCAACCGAGAGGTCCGGCCCGAGGAGGTAGGGAGTCGATGTGGTGTGGGACGGGGTCCGTCCTCGGCGACTGGCGTCCATTTTGTGTCATCTCTTCTTTCTCCTCAGTCCAGCTGCTCCGAGTCTTGCCTCCAAAAGTACCTGAAGATGACTCAGCGGATCTCCATGCGCTTCCAGGAGTACCACATCCAGCAGAACGAGGCGCTGGCCGCCAAGGCCGGTCTTCTGGCTCAGCCCAGATGAGACCAGATGAGACCTGAAGCAAAGCTTGTAACCATCCATCAAGTATTTTGACAGCTCTGACGTCAGCCATTTTCTTTGTTTGTTAATGTCATTTTAAATTTGAGAATTCATAAAATATACAATGAAGTGATTACCTGTGAAGTGTGTTTTTTAAAGCATAACACAATTGTGAGCCTGCTATGATGGTCAATGACGCACGCCATTTCATATTTTCAAACTTTATTGGAAAGTTTTTTTTTTTCTTGGGCAGCTGATGTAAGCGTACAAAGTCCTCTCTTAAAAATATTATAAATCATTCTTTACATTTTCACCCTCATCTTATTTACACAATAGTCCACCAGCGCCATATTTTTCAACCAACCAGGCCGCAAAAAGTCAAACGGCGCCCGCCCGTCAAAATTTTAACTCGTCGGCAACCACAGACGGCGACAGACGATGCCGATGGATTGGACGTCTCACGCCATCAGTGACGGGGGATTCATTTTGACCGCCCCTACCAAGAGGGCCACCACAAGGCCATCTTGGTAGGGACGCCATCTTAGTAGGGGCAACAATAATAGCTTTTTTTTGCTTATGCGGTCCATTAAAATCTGTGGCAGCCAACGAGTTATTTTTTTTTTCAATTTGTTCTTCCCGAGGCCAAATTGATCTCTCGTCCAATCCGTTTGAAGCGGGAGGGTCGGTAGCCAATGAACGCACATTCCAATAGTCGCTGCGATGCAACAGGAAAAAAAAGGAAAAAAATCAACTTTTTCTTAGCAAAATAGAATCTCTAATTTCATAGAAAAGTTTTTTTTTGTTTTTTTTTAAACTCGAGTACTGTTTTGCATAAGCAGCGGATTGGGCTCCGCCCCCTCGACCGCCTGGCGGCCGTACGGAAGGGAAAAAAGCAGAAGTGCTCGGTGGCCGACGGAGAGTCAAAAACGGGAAAGTCAGTCCCTTATCTGCGATGGGTCGCTGGGTCGGTCGGTCGGTCGTTTGCTCGGGCGTGTCATCACCTGCACTCCACCGCCAAGTTGCTCTGAGCGGGCGAGGTCGACGACGGGCTCATGGCGGCGTCCGACGAGCCCGAGGACGTGGTGGACGCCGTGGTGTTGGACACTGGCGGAAAGGAAGGAAGGAAGGAAAGATGGAGGTTAGCCGGGAAGGTTAGCAACAACCGCCGTCGCGTGATCGGAAATCGGCTATGTTGGTCGACATCGGGGGAGGAGTCAAAGGTGTGCGGCAAGCTAGTGGAAATAAAATAATAAGTGTTTCTGACCTTCTCGTTCCTTCTTTTTTAAACGCTTCCTGCGCCGGTCGATGGACGCCACCTCGGATTTGAGGCTCATGTAATATTTGCGAATCTCCTGCAGTTTGTCCTGCAGGAAGGAGATCCTCTCGCTGCTCGACATGTTCTCCAAAGCATCTGCGTGGAGAAAAAAAAGCAGCCTTTCAGAATAAAAGCCGCGCCATTGGACGGTCTCACTGGCATCGTACCCAGTTGAAAGGTCCACTTGGACGCTCGCTGGGGAGAGGCGGCGGCGTTCTGCTTGTCTTTGGGCGACGCCGCGGGAGGACAGCGGGACTTGGTGGACTTGGGCAGAGACGAGAGCCGTGATTGGTCCTCGCTGTCGCTGCTGTGACCTGATTGGAGGGAAGATGGGCTTTAGCTTCCGTCCAAAGGAGGGCGGAGACGGCGAGTGTGCGTCCTCACCTGCGCCGTTCTTGTCGCCCTTGGACGCGCTTCCGCTGGCTCGCTTGTGGTTGCGTTTGTGTTTTTTGGAGGCGGGGCTTGTCGAGTTGCACTCCATCAGCCGCTTTTGACCTGGAGGGGGAAAAAAAAAAAATCACATTTTAGTTTGAAATGGATTAAAAAATTAAACAGGTTATGTCAAAAGTTTAAAAAAAATGAGATTTAAGGTGTAATGCACTGGTGTCAAAGGGGCGGTTTGGGGGCCAAACCCACCTCGGGCTTCTGGCGACGGGTCGCCGTCCAGTCCGGACCGGACGTCGTCGTGCTTTTCGCCGGCCCCCGCCGTGAATTCCTCCACTCGGGGGTCCGCCGGGACCTCCTCGCCGTCGGGGAGGAAGGGTCGGCGGGGCGACGTCTCCACGCTAGCCGGGAGGCGGAGCCCCGGCTCCCCGCCGGCCGGGAGGCGGGGCTCGGGGGAAGGGGCCGGCTTCTCCTTGTCGTCGGGGTCGTCCAGGTCCACCTCGTGGCAGAGCAACGCTTCGGCGCCCATGGGGAGCTCTTCGCCGGGGAGGGGGCCCGGGGCCTCCCGGGCGGGAGGCGGAGTCTCGGCGCCGCCCTCCGCCGGACGTTCTTCTTTCTCTTCGCTCTCCGGCTCTCGCGCCTGGTTTTCCCCTTTGGCTTTGCGGTCGCCGCTTTCCGCCTCGGCGGCGCGCAGGGGTGACGGAAGGGATTCGGGCGGCGCGGGGGCGACGGCCTCGGGGACGGGGCTGGGCGGAGATTGGGGCGAGGGGGCCGCCGTTTCTTCTTGGCGGGGCTCGGGTTTTTCCTCCTTCTCCTTCTCCTCCTCCTCTTCCTCCTCCTCCTCGGTGGCCGAGTCGGTGTCCGAGGGGGCGGAGACGGCGGCGGGGGGCGCCGCCGGAGGTTCCGCTCGGGGTTCCGGCCGAGGGAGCGGCGCGGGGAGGCAGTGGAGGACCACCATGGGTTTGTCCGGTCTGCTCAGGACACTCCGAGGAGACGGGGGAGGGGGCGGCGGCGGCGGCGTCGTCTCGGGGACGACGGCGCCGGCCGGACTCGAGGGTTTCGCCGGCGATTGGCCCTCGGGAACTTTGGGCGCGGGCGGCGACGACGGTGGCGGCAGCGGCGTCTTGATGTCTTCGGAAGGGGCGTCGGGCTGAGGGGACGGGGAAGGGGGCGCCGTTTCGGCCAATTCTTCGGAGGACTCTTCTTCTACTTTCAACGTCTCCTCAATTGGCGGCGGCGGTGGCGGTGTTGGTGGTAGTGGTCGAGGTGGCTCCTTCTCTTGGGCGGGGCTGGCCACGTGGGCGGCGGCCTCCGGCGTGGCGGGAAAAGGCGGGGCTGCTGCGACGGAGGTCTGGTTAGGCGCCGCCTCCACTTTGCCCTCTTCCTGGTTTTCCGGTTCGCCTCGCCACGGCTTTTTGTCGGGTGGTTCTTCGGAGTCGCTGTCCACGGTGGAGTTCCCAGAATCCTCTACGGGAGAGAAAAAGGGGCGCTCTTTCATTTGACAAACAGCTATAGTGTGCTAGTTTGCACTTTTGTCAATTAGTCAATTTGACAACAGATAGAAGAGTCACTTTTAATAACTAACAGTGACAATTACAATAGCAATATAGTAAGCATAAAGTAGAGTAACAGCAAAATGAACTTGTTCATTGGCATAGCAACGGTAAAACTAAGAAGTCAATAAAGAAGGACTCACCGTTGGAGGCGCGATCAGAGTCGTACATTACGGACGTCCATCTTGTTCTCCTGAGGCGCGACGCGTCTACGGAAAAAAGTGTTTTACTAATAGTCTCCAATAATCCATTTTTTCAACAAAAAATCAATGGGCGGGGCTTACTGTCGCCATTGGCCATGTTGGGCGGGGCCTCGGGCCGTCCGCTTTTCCCGTTGAGTCGGCCATCGCCGCCGGGCGTCTTGCGTCCTGGCGGCGTATTGCCGGGAGCGCTCCGGATTTGGGGGCGTCCTCGCTTGGCCCCCGTCGTCTTGGGCGGCAGCGGCGGCGTGCTGCTGGTGGTGATGGTCGTCGGTGGCGTGCCCAACGCGGCAGTCACGGGGATTTTTTCCTCGTCCGCCTCTTCTTTGTTCTGGGGGGATAAAAAGGTGGGTCAGGAAGTCCCGCCCACAACAGGGAAAGGGGCTCTCTCTCTCTCTCTTTGGCCTACCTTGACCTTCTTCCTGGTTCTCTTGCGGGTTCCTTTCTCCGCCGGCCAGATGATTCGGTCCGCCTTCACCCATTCGTCGTATCTGCGGTAGGAGGAAGCATTTTTTGAATGGAGTTAGAAGCTGGATTTGGTTGGAAAATTGGCTTTTTTGGAAGCTAAATGTGCTACAAGTCGGTTTTTTTCAGGACCCACCTGACGTTCCAACCGTAGTAGTGCACCAAGTAGAAATGCTCGCCATTGTCCGTGTCCGTCTTCTTGATGTGCGCCTCGTAGATCTTCTGCGTCTTCCCCCTGCCGTACTTGACGCGCACTTTTGTCCCCGTCACGGCGTCGCCGTCCTCCTGGTCGTCCTCGCTCCTGAGAGGCCACGGTTGGGTTTGAAAATGTCGTCGGACGGCTTGACACGAAATGGCGGACCCACCTGGCGCCCAGTCGCCTCTCCCTCTCGTCGTCCTCGTCGTCTTCGTCGTCTTCGTCGTCCTCCTCCTCGTCCTCATCGTCGTGTTCTTCATCCTCGTCCTCGTCGTCCCCGGAGCTGCGGTCGGAGCCGTCGAGACGTCGGCTGCTGCGGCGCCGCGCGTCCCTGGGTCCTTCGCCCATGTCCTCTCCTCCCTTGTTGGGCGGCTCCATCTTGGTTGCCTCCATTTTGATGCTGCATCGTCTCCTCCCCTGTGGGGGACAAGATGGGGGACAAGACGGGGGACATTAGACGCCAAATTGTTGTCAATGTGATGGGAAATATCACTCTTTCATAAATGAAGGGTACGACTTAAATCACCGGTGTCAAAGTGGCGGCCCGGGGGCCAAATCTGGCCCGCCGCATCATTTTGTGCGGCCCAAGAAAGTTTTACTATTAAATTAAAATGAAGAGTATAGATGTATATTATATTTCCTGATTTTCAGTTTTTTCCCCCAAAATAATAAAGAAATCAATCAAATCCAAAATGTTTGCTGTCCATTTGAGCAAGTCCTCACCCTGGGCGACATGTGCCTGTCCTTGAGGTCGTCTTTGTCGCTGGCGCTGTCGGACTCGTCGCCCTTGTCCTCGCGCTTGAGGGCGGCCAGGGCAAAGTCGGACCTGGCGCTCCTGGGGACGCTCATCCTGGACAGGCCCGCCACTTTGGGGGCCCGCAAATTGTTGTGGTGGACCGTCCTGAAGGTGATGCAGGCCGAGCGGCAGTACTCCTCAAAGCCAAACAGGTACCTGGACGTCGGGAAGCCAGGGGAGGACGTCACGCGCCGCCGGCAAGGCAAAAGGCCTCTAGGGGGCCGCCGACTTACTTCTTGTAGGCCGTCTTGACGTTGTACGACGCCGCCGAGTTGAGGATGGGGATGCCCAGATCCATGTAGATCTGCTTCCACACCGTCCCGCTCTCAATCTGACCCACATTACATACAATAAGGAACTTCGGAATTTGGGCCAAAAAACATATCATTTATGACACAGGAGCCTGAAAAAGCCTAATATTTACTTTATATTAAAAAGACGTTGCAAGGTTCTTTCAAAATAAAAGTCAAACGAAATGTGAGCTTACCTTGCGGCAGCCGCCGTGTTGGTAGACCAGACGGTAGAGCTTAAAGAGGTTCAGGTCTTTGTAGCCCAAGACGGGGGGCTTGTTTATAGGCGTCCCTGAAAAAAATTAAATATAATAAATGACGCGGGCGAACGTGAGGACGAAAAACAATGTGGGACGTACCTCGGTCTTCCATGAATTTGTAGAGCTGCCGAAGGAAGTACTCTTGCTCCTCGGGGTCCGGCTCCTCCTCCGGCTAGGTCGGAAGAATAAAACCGTCAATCATTCACATTTTCTGTCTTTTTAGTTCAAAAATCATTTTGTAAAATCGATGTATATTACATTTTATGATTTACTGCTGTACTTACAAAAAAAAAACCCACACGTACCTCCTCTTTGATGAGCTTTTTCCTCTTTTCCTCCTCGCTGGGGTCTTCGTCTTCACTCTCCTTGTCGGCGTCTTGGTCGTTGTCGCGCTCGTCGTCGCTGGACGACGAGTCCAGGATCTGACTCATGTCCATCTTCCAGATCTCCGGGACCTCCTTTCTTCTGGCGAAGGCCTGGGCCGCCTCGAAGCCTAACCGGTTGGAGACTCGTCAAGGAAGGGGGCGGGGCCAAAAGAACTAAGAAAATGGCCTGTCAAACTGACCTCGCGTCGTCGAGAGCTCGGATTTGTTAATGTTGATAGAGTTGAGGGGGTGGACGTTCCTCCTGGCCACCGTCACGCTGAGGGGAAGAAGGACAACATCGACAAAATACTTTTTTTTTTTTTTTTAATTTTTCTTAACACAGTACTCACAATTTGGAGTCGCTGAAGGAGCGGACCAGACACTGATCTTTCTTCACCACCAGTTCGTCGTTGCAGCTCGGGGAGACCACCTAGGCCACCCCAAAAAAAAACAAAAGATGAGATCCGGGAGCGCGTGGCTTACACCGGGAGGGCGTGGCTTACCAGTGCCAGGAAACAGGAGGCGGGTTGGTCCTCCTTCTTGACGCTACAGACCTTCCCCAGAAGATCATCGTGGGGCCTCACGCGTTCTTCCTCGTCGTCTTCGCTGGACGACGACTCGTTCTCCTCGTCCGCCCTGAGGAGGACGGAAGGACGGACGGAGACGTGGACGTCAGCGGTGGTGAGGGGAAGGACGGTCGGGGGTGCTCGCTCGGAGACTCACACGGCCTGCGAGGAACGCCGTCCACGGTTGGACTTCTTGCCAATCACCGGCGTGCCAAAGTGTTCCGGGTTGGTCAGGGGGAGCTGGTCCAGGGTCTGCAAGATGAGGACAAGGGGGAGGGGCAGCCGTTTATGTCAAAAATAGGATTTGGGAGAGGCCAAAAGAGAATTTTCTCGTTTTTTTTTTTTTGGAGACTATGGTGAAATGACTCGCTCAATATGCGACATCTCCTTGAAAAGGAAGTGAGCGCTGGACTTTCAAAATAATGTCCCAAAGGAAAAACATGACGTTACGTTTACGCAATGAACGGCCACGGTTGTTAAAAATGGAAAACCAAAGGCAATACTTTCAACATTTTCATTCTTTTCTACGTAAATTGCTGTAAAAAACATCACTAAAAACAATGCTTGATTTTATTTTCCTAATTTTGATGAAGCTCACCTCGCTTTCCGCAAAATGCCGCTCGCCTTTCAGACACAGGGACGACCGCCGCAGCGTCTTCTCGTCTCCATCGTCGAAAACTGCAAGCGGAAAGCCCGTCGAGTCACGTGGCATCGAACCCGCGGACGCCGGCGAGCGTCGGCGCTTACCGACGGTGTAGAGGCTGGCGTCCGTCAACTTGCCGATGACGCCCTCGCTACAGGCGCCCTCGTGTGTCTTGACCTCCACCGTGGAGCCCACCTGGCGGAAGGGGGCGGAGCATTAGCGATGGGTCGGGTTGTCGTCACGGCGACGGGGAGGCTTACCCTGAGGGGACCTTTGACCTGATCATCGTGGACCACCTGGCTGGTGCTTTCCCCTTTAAGAGTCACCTACAGGCAAATAAACAAAAGAAAGAAAGATAAATATTATGATATGTTGTTAAAAGAGGGCTATGCGAGCCCGACGTGAAAACCACTTATCCACCACGCCACAAAAAAAGTTTAACAAAATAATACAAAAAATAAATAGATGAGGAGGACATATTGTGACCAAACACTGACGTCAGGTCGCCATTTTTTTTCTCACCTTGACCTTGACGAGCCTCTTGACAATTTTGATCTTGGCCTCGCAGAAGGCCCCCCGGTACTTGGCGCTCACGTCGGTACCCACGGTCAGGTAGGCAGGCTCGTCGGCTGCCTGAACAAAAAAAAAAAAAGGAGAAGATCGTAAGCCCACATTCAATGACGTTGGTGCAAAATGTCCTCAACGCTCACCTTCATTTTGTTGCGCTTATTTGAGGAAGTCCAGCTCCGGAACTTTCCTGGATTCCTGCGTGACACAAAAAGTGGGTGAAATAATCAGCCAAGGATTATTTATCAAAATTAAACATATAAAAGCACTATAAAAATCAAAGCCATTTGAACTTTTGGCATAAAATGACCCGTGTTTATGCCATTGAAGACTCAATGTTTACATTTATGTACTCTTTGATCATTTAAAATCTGTACAAAGTTTAACAACATAAAGAATAGAAAACACACACACGCAAGATTTTTTGTTTGTATTTTGGGCAACTTTGTCTGCCATTGACGGGGGTAGACGTACGCTTTGTTGTTAATTTTACGGTACTGACAGGTAACTTTTTCTTTCATTTTGGCTCACTGGGTGTCCATTTTGGATCACCTCCCTCCCACCTTGCTACATAACCATTGACTCCATTTGGACCGGAAGATGGTTGTTGTCAAAATGGTCTCGACGTCAATCACCGTCAATGGCAGTTGCAACATTCAAAAGGAGTTGTCTGAGATCTGCAAGATTCGTAAAGTAGTCAGAAAACTAGTTAAGAACTCGGTCGAGTTTCCCCTCCGAGTTGGGTCAAAACAAACATGTCAACTGGCCTTCCTTCAAAGTTGTCGTAGCGGGTCCCGTCGGGGCTCCGTTTAGAAGTCCCGTTCGGGTGCGCTGTCCGCATCCGAACCGAGTCGCTCCCCTTCCCGCTCCGCCCAGAGCTCCGCCGTGAGTCACGTCGCCATGTCAGCTCAGCTAAGCGGCTAACTTTAGCTGGCTCCGTCTCTTCCCCTCCAGTTTTGTCCTTCCTCGCGCTCTCTAACCCGGTCCCCAACGAGCCTCTCACGGGAGCGAGCCACGGTGTACCCTTCGCCGGTATAAACGCCGGAAGCGAGCGGTCAGTGAGACAAACCGCAAGACCGCTTTCGTCCGCTCTCCGGCTCGTCGAAGCTAACATGCTAAGGGGGGCTAGCGAGCTAGTTTGTCCGGAGATTTAAAGCGCCTCGCTTTGGAACATTGGCTCGCCAGCGCACGACAAACTTGACTTTTCAGGCCGCGGCGGAGTTAAAACGCGACATTAAATGGGGGGTTTCCTCTTTAAAAATGACACATTAGCTGTTCGTTCGGCTGTTTGACAAAAGGCACGCACACACATTCACATTTCTTCCGAGCGAAAACAAGCCGCGGCTGCCATTCAATTGCTGGCGAGCGCGGCGAAAGCGGACATCTTCCGACCCCCGGCGCAGCCTCCCCTCGCACCCGGGCTCAACGTGTCCCGGAGCGGCCGGGCGGCGACACTTTTCGGGCCGCTAAATGGAGATTTTTGTACTCACGTTGAACGAGGCGTCTGGCTTCCCTCTCGCCCGGGCTCGCGACGCGATCCACGAACAACAAGCTGTTGAGTCCCGACCTGTGTTTCGCGTCAGCTCATTGGTGGACGGCGGGCCACTGCTCGACACCAATTGGCTGGCGAATTATGGGCTTCTCATTGGCCCTTGCTGTTGCGTTGGTCGCGGTTGGCAGATACAAACGTGGCGCCACAAGGGAAATGACGACAGAGGTGGAGGACTGTCCCGATTGGGGCAAGTTTTGGCAGGAAATGGTTCCATTGGAAGGGCGCGAGAGTGCAGGAGGCTATTGGCGGAGCCAGCTTCCTTGTCTGAGTGAAGCCACGCCCCGAAACGTGTTTACGACGCACACAATAGTCAAATTGGTCGAGTTTTTCTCGCTTAAATCACGACTTTACGGTAGAAAATTCTGGAGAAATACGGTGAAGGTGGCTTAAGTACTGTGGATGTACTTTTACGGTGCCTTCCAATTAATCTGGGTGTCTTGTTTACAATTTCAGCCCCCATTTACGACTCTCAATCTACTTTTACGGATTGGACATTTTGCCTTGTCAAAGATACTACTTAAGATTTAAAAACCCAATCTTTTTTTAGCAAGCTGTCCCAGCCTAGGAAGCGCTAGCTAGCATATCCCTTTATGGTCATTTCCGTACACCGTGACATAGACGAAGAAGACAGGACTGGAAACACGTTAGTTTATTTTAAACTATAAAACATTGAAAAACAAACAAACAAAAAAAGTCAGCGGGCAGTTTACATGTTGTCTTCGTCTGAGTCATCTTCATCCTCTAGCGAGTCCTGAAAAAAGAAAGCGAGACGGCGTGAGACACATGATAACACACATTCCCGGACGCCTCCCTCACCTTGGCGTATTTTTCTGCTTCCTCCCTGACGTCTTTGGGGACCAGCACGTGTCGTCCATTTGTGACTAAAGGGAGGTGGAAAAGAAAGATGAGAAAGGCGGCGAGTTGGCGCTTCAGGACAGCCGTGCAAACAACGCGAGGGTCAGACAGCCAAGAGGAAGTGACATCACTGAAGTTCAGTCATGTAGCGAAACCATCTTGATACTCATCATCCCGAGAAGCGAGGGAGCGAGAGGGTCGGTCGGCGCGGCGTACTTACCTTCTCCGACCCAGCTGAGCTCCAATTCGAAGGCTTTGTCCTTGACCTCGTCGTGAACAATGTAGATGCTGCAAAGCAAACGCCGCCGTTAGTGAGTACAAAAACGCCAGGCTAACATGGCTATGAATACAAGTGGATACTGTTCATCAGTGGTAATATTCCCACTAGGTTTTTGTACTCACATTTTAGCCACCTCTTTGACCAGTTCCCTGCACGTCATGTCCTTCATCTGCAATGCAAAAATAGGTTACAAAATGGCCCAATATAAAACTACTGAAGAGAAAAAAGTATGCGTGCGGTCAGACAGCCAAGAGAAATTGTCCACATCACATGAAGTCAGGCCAATTAGCGAAACCTTCTCAGCATCATCACTCCCACAGATGCGCGGCATCTATTTCTAACGACCAAAAACAAACCTGCAGTTTCTCGATCTCCGTCTTGGCGGCTTGTTTGGCTTTTCCGATGGCGCACCCCCAATAGCCCTGAAACAAGACACCCGGCCGGGCGTTAACGGGTGTCGTTGTGGCGGCGCGTGCGGAGCCCAGACGTGCTGGCGTTTGTGCGGTCAGACAGCCAAGAGAAATTGTCCACATCACGTGAAGTCAGGCCAATTAGCGAAACCTTCTCAACATCATCACTCCCACAAATGTACGGTGCTTTTTTTTCTGGCGGCGAGGACTCACGTATGAGACGCCCGAGGGGTCAACCATGTAGAGCTGAGGCCCGTCGTCCTTGTCGTGAGAGCCCAGGATGAAACTACGGGGGCGATGATACACGTCAGCCACGGTGGCTGGCGGGTGGGCCGACGGAAGGGGGCGGGCGGGACTCACCTGCAGCCAAAAGGCCGCACGGCGCTGTAGAGCGTGTAGGCGTGCACGTACATGGCCACGCGGTCCGATAAGTGCTGTGGGGAGAGAGTCCACATTTGAGTCATTCATTCAGCTTACCGGAGGGTGCTGGAGCCTATCCCAGCCAACTACTGGTAGCAAGCGGCTTGCCAGTTAATCGCAAGGCACAGTTAAACACAGAGTGTGAATCGAACGCAGACTGCCCTCACCCGAGTCAGGTGGAAAAGGCGCTGCACTACCCGGCAGCCTATTTAAGCCATTTGGGGGAAAAAATGATAATTATCACGATAAGTATTTTTGTTTCAACTTTGAGGAACTTTATGAGAAAAAGAGAATATAAAATATGATGATTTCAAAAGGTATTTTGGTTCTTTTTCATCATCGTCTTCTCCTGAGTGTTAGTTAATCGTGCAACAGCGCCCCCATTCTCTATTGTGGTCAAGTGACGAAACTACAGTTTAAAATTAACGATTTTTTTATTGAACGTTTTTTTAATATTAACGTTGAAAATTGAAATTATTACTGTTATAGTTTTATCACCAAACTCTAATATATGTATATTTGGAAAGGAAATGAGCGCACAACTTTCTAAATAACGGAACGTTTTGACAATGGGCAAGTAAGCCGGAAAAGAATGAATGAACAATGACACAAACACCAAAGAAGTGACCTTGCAATGGATTTGTACCTCTAGCACCGTCAACAAACGCCCTCTTGACGGTTACAAAAATATGCCGCATAAAAAAGCGGCCATTTGTCCAAATTTGTTGCGAGACGCTTACCTTTAGAGGAATGTCGTGGCCATAGTTGGAGCGGAAGCTGGAGGCTTCGTCGCGGGCTACTTCGGCGAGCGAACGAGCGTCCGCCAGGAGGCCCGCCACGGCCTAGGAAGAGAGAAAGTATTTCAATATTTTGGGGGGGTTCACTATCCAATACATCAGAGAAACATTGATTGAAGTATTTCAATAATGTCAAGTGTACGCACGTGTAGTTACCATGCCAACATGTCTGTCAATGTTAAAGATGCGTTTGTTGGAGCCTTCTTCGTAGAGTTTGGACAAAACTAACTTCTCCACACCAAAAACGACGCCATCTTTGCAGCGGATGGCGATGGCTGTGCTGAAGAAAAACACCAACGTTGGAATATATGTTCATATGGCCTTTTTTGGTAATAAATTGGACATTGCAAGTCCACTCGGCTTACCTGCTGTTCTCCACAGCCTTGATGGCGTATTCGACCTGGAAAACTCGCCCGTCGGGAGAGAAGGTCGACGCCGACAGGTCGTACTGAAATGGAAATTAAAATGCGTTCAAGTGACCATTTCCTGTTGGTTTGGAGGTCTACCTTCGTTAATAACACACATGCAAGTTCATTCAAAACCATACATCTTTTTAAAAACCGATTTCTTGTCAATGGTCATGGATGGGTTAACCTTAGGACGATCAAAATAAGACAGGACGAATTGGTTTAAACATTTTCTTATTTTAACATTTGTTTCGGCACATCCAATATGGCGGACACGCTGACGCAGCGCTTTTCCAATGAGGCGCGCGTTCATTGTCTGAATGAGTTCATCTAACGAAGCTATTTTTGACAATATCGCATGCGTGAATGTTTAAGTTTAACATAAACTGTGAGAATTTTTAGTTTAGCAATAACTAGAGAGTCATTGGGTTTATTTTAAGTCTCGTATTAAGTGTTCGGGCTAGGCCGGCCTCCATGCTGCCGAGTGACTCAGCAAGCTAACAGCTAACTAGCCAGAGGCTATTTCTTTGACTTTTCTCGGGAAATTGATTAATTAAATCTTCTACCAAGACAAATTAAGATTAAGCAAGCGGTTAACTGTATAAATCATCATATTAGAGAAGAATAAAACATACCCCGGTACCGATGGAGCTCATTTTGACGCCAACTGTTGGTCGTCCTGCGGGAAAGTGCAAAGGCTACAGAAGCGAAGCAGTGTTTGGTTCTGCTCTGAAATCCGCAGCAATCACGTGGGCACATCCGGCCCTTCACAATAATGGCCTTTTATGTCGAAAACTAGACTTTAGAATTAGAAGTAATCGGAGTTGAACATTTATTTATATTACTAGACAAATGAAACCGTCAATAATGGCAAAATATATAATGTAATAGTTCAAAATAGGAATATTTGAGAACACGAATTGCTTTTATTACGAAGAATTGATATCCGGTTAAACCGGATGAATTCTGCTGCCACAGTATCAGTCTTTTTTCCTATACCGCTGTATTATGCAAAAACAATTCATATTAATAAGAAACAACTATTAAAATATTGAAAAAATATGTCTAGTAGTTTTTCAAAGTTTTATTGTGAAAAGGAAAGCAGCTCATTGATTGAACTGGCACCTTTATTTCTTTTACTGTACTCTTATCGCCATCTTTGATGATACGGAAGCTTTGGTCACGTTGAGTGGGAAAAAAAAACATTCGTTTACAGTAATTTGCAAATAAAAAGAGAACCGAAAAAAAGAAAAATAACAAGAGTGACATTAAGGCAAACACACTTAAGCTCCCCCCACAAATAAAAACGGGAAAGGAGCTACAATTAAGAGAGGAAAATGACAATCGAGACAATCGTAAGCGGACATGATTAGTCAACTACCGTACTGTACTTTACTGGAATACAAACCTGTACAAGGTTGTCATTTCTTTTCATAAGAATGGGCCACCAAATATTTGAGCCACACATAGAAAAAACAGAGATAATAATAATAATGATATTATGATTAGCGATAACTAATCAATTATAGGTAACTTAAATTGCAAGTCAATGTATTGCCCCTACCAAGATGGCTTCTGGACGCCCATGTTGGTGAGGGCAACGACAGGTCAAGATTTGAAATGTATTAAAACATATCGATGAGGACATTTTATGGAATATTATTTTAATGTTAGCTGACATTTGCTTGGTAATGTTGACATTTTTTCCCTATTTTAAGACTTCCACATACAAGTTAACGATATCGGTAATTGATTCCTTTCAGCCTATTTTGTTCTCCTTCTTTCTTTGTGTGGCCCCTCCTACTTGGTGAAAAACGCAGCTGGATTAGAAGGCGGCAAAACAACTGGCCAAAGGTCCTCCGCAACACTGGACGGATTTACCTAGATGGAAGCGGACCCTGAAGGGGTCTCTCAACCGCTCTGATCCGAGAAAACCCCGGTTTGAAGACCCAGAGGACAGCGTTTACTGAGTAGTGTTGCACCGATAGCGTAAAAAATAAAACTAATATTTCCTTTCCTTTCTATCCCCTCGAAAGACATCTTTCGGGCAGCCATGTTGGTAGGGGCAACGTTCCAATTGAAGCCAACAAGTAGCTTAAGGCATTTCTAAAAGATGTTTAGCCCCACCCCCTTCAAATCAATTGGATAAACCTAGACAAGATACCACACACGACTGCATGTTTGACATCATTGGGCAGCCATCTTGAGTAGGGCGACCAGGAATTGATAAGTAAATACATATTTCCCAGCATGCCCCTGTTAATTCTTAGTAGTCCCTTGGATAGCGATCATGTCCTTTAGACGACGTATCGGTGCAACGCTAAATATTTCTGAAAAGAAACGACTTAGTTGAGTTGTTTTTAAGCCTTCTTTTTTTTTGTTTTGCTGCGCAAACCCCTCCCCCCAAAAAGTGTATAGTGGGCGTGGCTGTGACGAGAGGCGTGGTTAGGTGTTTCCTCTCAGGACACCCAGACAGCTCTGCAACAACTGCAGATTCCCCTGAAAGGTCAAAGGTCACGGTAAAGTGGAGGAGCGGTCAAAAAAAGGCAGCCGACCGTTAGCATGGCTAGCTACCTTAGCGTGTTTTAGCTCCAGCTCGGCGAGCTCCACCAGGTTCTTCCGAAAGGCCGCCACTCGCCTCGTTTTGAAGTCGATGAGCTCTGGAGGAGAAGACAAAGTTGTTGAGTGCCATGGACGATGGTGGACGTCCCAAAAAGGAGCGATTGGGGAACCCAGAACTTGGACCAGAACTTGGACCGGAACTTGGGTCGGACCTTGCTTGGCCGACTCGGAGATCTTGTCGAACTTGCGGCAGCACAGTTGCTGGCAAGTGTCCGCCTGGAGGACGTCGCGGTTCTTGGAGCGAGCCTTGTCCAGGGCCTTGTTGGCGTTCTCGTAGTCCAGGAGTGCCCGACTGCGACGGTACAGGAGGTCCTGTAGGGGGCGACACACTGGCGTTAAGCAAAGACCGGCTGGTCGTCCGGCCGTCATCGGCGAGACGGGACGGTACCTTGGCGGCCTGCGACTCCCTCAGGTAATATTTCAGCAAGTCGGCCAGCTTGAGGTCCTCGTCGGCGGCCACGCGAGCTTCGATTTTCTGGCGGGAAAAAGAAAAAAGCCAATTGTCGTGACGGGTCATCGGGCTGACCCCGCTACGCTTGTCATGTGACCTTACCCTGGTCTTCTCAAAGAGCTCCGATACTTTGAGGAAGAACCTGAAATGGAAAAGTGCAGTAACGTGAGCTCACGGCGGCCATGTTGGTAGGGGCAAGGTTCCCATTCAAGTCGATGCATTGACATACAAACAAGTCACAACTAGCATCTTCTTTTAGGAAGTCATATCAAATAATACCGTCAGGTCATTGTAATTTCCTATTATAGGCCGAGGCCACGCCCCCACATCCAGTGGCGGCCATCTTACTTGCACAAATCAGTAGAATCTTGCGTCCCCAACACGTAGAGAGTGGAGGCCATTCTGTTGATGTCGTCGGCGGCGTCTGGAGAGAAACGAGTTGGTCAAGAGTCAAGGGGGCGGAGCTTCCTAGGCGCACGGTGGCAGGGTCTTACTCTTGTGCGAACGGATCATCCTGTCCGACTTGGCCGAGGCGTCTTTGACTCGGTTGTGGTATTCTAACAAAAAAGTCTTCTCGTGTTCGAAAAAGTCGTCCACGTCCTGCGGGGGCGAAACGGGAGGTACAATGGCGGCATTGGCGAGGAAAAATCCCGGCGTTTACCTTGACGCCCGCCACCAAGACGCCATCGGCAGACTTGACCACGTTCTTGAAGAAGTCCTCCAGCTTCTCCTTCTTGTTTTTCCCTCGCACGCTCAGCTTGGATCAACGTAAGGGGCGTTACGTTAAGTCTCGGCGGCCATATTGGCTAAAAAAACGGTGGCACAACTCACGTCCTGGTTGTATTCCAGGAAGACGTGGAAGTTGAGGTCCTTCCGGAGGACGGGGTGCGCCGCCACGCGGCACAGGAACACCTCGTGCATGGCCACCGTCTTCTTGAAGATGGCCAGGTACTCTCTAAAATCATCACGGGACACGTTTAATTGTGTTTTTATTCCAGGTTTTGTAGTAGGAGTCTTTCATTTCCTTTTTTAAATGAATGCAAAAATAAAACTTACGCTTCGAGTTCTTGCTTCATCTTGGTAAACTCCTCCTTGGTCATGGAGCCCTCGCCTTCTCCCAACTTCTGCAGCTTCTCTCTGGAGGCGTCAAAGTCGGGCCGGGGCGGAGCGGGCGGGATCTGAACCGCGGCCGGAACGGGAGGTCAGACTACGGCACGGTGAAGGCAGGGCGGCGACTCACAATGTAGCCGGCGTAGTCTTCGTTCTCCACGAAAGAGTCGTGAAGCCAGATGAACTCCTCGTGCTGACGGACCACCGAGAACTCGTTCTGCTTGAAGTTGGGCAGCGTGCTCTGCGGACGCATAACGGGGGTGGGTAATGGGGGACGGACGGGGGCGAGGACGGATGTCTCACCTTGGTGTGCACGGTGAACTTGACCTTGTCTCGCTCGCTCAGGGCGTCCGAGATGTCCACCTGCAGCGTGGCGTCCGTCTGGAGGTCCACGCTGACCGCCCTGGGCTGCCCGACCACAAAAATAATACAATGTTTTTCTTTGTCGTGATTAATAATCACCAAATTAAAAATGTTTAACATAATAACGTTGGGAATTTCTTCATCTTGTATACAAATATTACAAAATTTTAATATCAAAACAACGTACGTTTTCATTTTCTTTGAAGTTTACATTAAAGGTGCCTTTGGTCATCCAAAAAAAGAAAAAGGTCAAATTTCTGACTATCTGGTTGGCACCCAAACGCATCTCACCTCAGTATGACAGTTACGTACTCGTACCAATATTGTTAAGGCCTTAATAGATAAATTATTGTCAAGTAAATGAAAAATAAATGAACACTATTTACACTGGCTTTTGCTTGTTGACTTTTTCTCCAGTTTAAAGCGAAAGAAGTACACGTGACAATCACGTGACCTACTGGCAGAACCAGTTTCTTCAAAACTGCAGGTAGCAGGAAGCTAATGCTAACGGGAGAAGCCAAAACAGGCTAACAAGTCTCTTTTAGCCGCACCGGTGCCACAAACCGAACTGAACCGAGAGGTTTCGGCGCACAGTGACGAAATATGACGTTAAATAAAAGGCAAACGGAGGAAAAAACTCACCCCTCGGTCCTCCTCGGAGAGGAAGTCTGGTCCGTCGTCCAGTCCTTCCTGCTACGGGGACACAAAGCACACAAGGCCGTCATTTTTAGAAGCCTAGCGCAAGCTAGTCGGAACCGCGGGGGGTTCCCGTCGGTTCTGTTCCGACCAGGTGCCGATAAAAGATGCAAAGGCGGAGAGGGAAGAGAAAAGATGCCAAGCTAACCTACCATCATGGCTGCCGACGGGTGGAGACAGGAAGACGTGTGACGTCATGACGCCGCTTTCAAAACACCCGAGTAAAAAAAAAAAAAAAAAACATGGCGTCACCCGTGACCCATGACGTTTAGGACATGTGTTCTTGTACATTCAAGGGTCGCAGGGGGTGCTGGAGCCCATTTTAGCCCGGTTTAACAGAAGAATTGGTTGCCAGCTGTTTTAAATGGTCAATAAATAAAAGTTTCTGAAATTAAAAGGTTTTGTTTGCTTCGGTTTGAACGACGCTAGTTAGCTTGTTAGCTGCCAATGACGGTGAGGGGCGTCCAATCCATTTGGGCACTCCGAGGGACAAAAGGTGGACGTAAATGTCTTTCCCAGAGTGTTTTTTCGCTGCAAACTTCAGCGGGAAGAAAAACGGGTCCGACAAAAGTGAATTTCGCAGAGGCGACGCCGGTTTCGACCAATCGGAGCGGTCGACTCGGTAGGACAGGTTTCTCCTGATCTTCAGCCGTTTAGTGCGCTTGGAATTTTTGGGCGGCGGGGGAGGGTGTGGCCTGACGCCTTTTCCTTGCCGTCATGAAACAAAAAAAAAAGAAATCAAGTTTCCCAGGGAGTGGTCGCCCTCTCAAAATGGAGTCCGAGTGGTCGCCGAGGCTTGTTAAGGATGATAAACTCGCGCTATGTGACAATTGGGTGGGATATTACAATTTCACATTCAAAAAGAGTCGTGAAGCGTCCCGGGGAGTGGTCGCCCACCAAAAATGGAGGCCGACCGGTCGCCGAGGCTTGTTTTCAATTATAAAGTTGTCCTGTGTGGCAATTTAGTTGGTTTTAAACAACTTTTGGTGGCACTTTTTGCAAAGAACTTGAACACAGAACGATAGCGAAGCGTCCCGGGGACGGCCCGGCCTCCCAAAATGTCCGCTGGGACCATGTGAAGTCATGCTACATATAGCAATGGTTGGCCATTTCTGGTATTTTTTGACTATTAATGCAAATGACTTGAAGGCAGAATGATAGTGAAGCGTCCCGGGGATTGTCTGGTCTCCTAAAATGGCCGCTTGAAAAGTTTCAGTGTCACTTTAAAGGTAAAAGACAGTGAGAGAGAGAGGGAGGGAGGGGTGTGGCTAGCCAATGACGCATGTGGGTAGTGGTTAGCCAACGCTGAGGGAGATGCCCCGAAGCGGTCGGGGCACGCCTTTAAAGGCGTCACCAGATACTTCCTGGATTCGTCAAGACCTTCCCAAAGCCGCTCACTTTTCGTCTCGTCGCAAGACCTTCGGAGACAAAATGGTGAGCGGGACTTTAGCCTTTGTTTTTTGGGTTTTTCCGTTTCTTCTCGCTACGAATCGGCTCGGGTTTGAGACGCGTCGCCGATTTTTGGAAGGGGAAGCCGGGTCGGGGGAGTTTAACCCGAGCGCTCCGGTCGCCGAGGCGACGTCAGGTGAAACCGGTTCTCCCGGATGGCCACGGGAAGTGCAGATTTTTTGTTTTAAGGGGAAAAAATGGATGGTTTTGTCCGATTTTCAAGACGGGTCGACTGGTGGGTGGTTGATTTTTGGGGGGTTGGTTTTTTCCTGGTAAGAAAGGATTGGGTTTAGTCTGCTTTTGGTAAAAAGATTTTTTAAAAAAGACATACGATTGGTCATCGACCGGCGTCAAGCCCGATTTTGCTCATCGAAGCGTCTTAGCTTTAGCCGCTATCGCCCGACGATACGCTTTTGATTGGTAGACGTCATTGGCGCTACTTGGACGGTCCAAGCCCCGCCCTATTAGATTGGCGTCAACAGAGTCCGATCGGTCGGTGGGAGACGTCCAATCGATTTCAAGTGGGAATGTTTATTCCATTCTCACTTTGAATGGATTGGACGTTTACTAGCGATGAATTCAATTGACGGGAGAATGAGGAAAGAGCTTTCGGTGCCCCTACCAAGATGGCCGCCCAGAGGCCATCTTAGGAGGGGCATCATATGTCATTATTTTCACACAAATAATCCTTCTCATCCAATTGGCCTAAAAGATGAGGGTAGCAATGAAAAGGCATGGGCCGGGCGCCCAATCTATTGCGACCATGTACTTAGCGTTTGTCTTTGGTGGTCAGTCGTCGGGCGTGACGGTGGACGACGAGGTGATGCGGCTGTTCATGGACATGAAGAAGCACCGTAAGCAGAAGGTGGCCTTTTTCCGTCTGAGCGACGACAAGAAGAAGATCGTGGTGGACCAGGGCAAGCAGGTGATGTGGGACGACGCCGACCCCTTCTCCTCCTTCACCAAGCTGCTGCCCCAAGAAGACTGCCGATACGCCCTCTACGACGTCTCCTACGACACGGACAACGCCAAAAATAAAGAACAGCTCATTTTCATCAGTTGGTCAGTCCATTCAAGGGTTCATTCATTGGTCCTTTTATCTTATTTTCATTCCATTTTTTGTTCTCCCCACTCAGGGCCCCGGATACGGCTTCCATCGGGAAGAAGATGCTCCACAGCACGTCGCAAAAATCTATTCAGAAAGCGTTCGGCTGTGAGTTGCCCGCCGCGACCTATTTATCCGTACTTTGTGGGACCTGTAGCGTCCGCCAGGATTGCGAACGTGGTGGTATGGGTCACCGACGATGGCCCTGACCACGGCGTCTGTCTCCCGCAGTGACGACGGAGTGGCAACTGAACGATTTATCCGACGCCGGACTGGACGGGCTGGCCGACAAGCTGAGCAGGGACACCGTGGTCAGGATCGAGGGGAGGTCCGTGGCCAGCAAATGAGGCGGAGCCTTAGCCACAACAACAAAAAGCCGCCTGGCCTGGGCCGCAGTTTCCTACGATCATTTGGACTTTATTTTCAAGTCGCGCTGTGCAATATGACCACCTACATCAAGGGGGCGGGATCATCTTTTATAGCCACAAATTTTGGCATTCGAAATTATTTCTAGTTTTTTGGGGGTCATAAATCAATAAATTGTCACAATCTTAATATAAAGTGCCTGCAATGGCAGTTTGGGCCAGCAGAGGGCTATCAATGGGCCTCCAGATTCCGCTACCGCCACTTAATAGCATTTTCACCAATTGGTGTCATACTATAATGATTTTTCTTTATAGCGCACAGCACGAGTGAAGAATAAACCCAATTATCGTCTTTTTTGCCAACTGCGGTTATTTTGATTTGGGGAAGAAACTGTTAATGAGCTAAAAAAAAACGGTTGAAAATATTGTCCAATTTCTTGGGTGCGTGTTCTTCTATTTTGCTTTTGAGTGCTTCGACTGCCCTCTTACAAATAAAAATAAGAATTACAAAAAAAGATGGCCATGTGTGCTATATTTTGAGTCTTGGCGTGCTAAAAATAAGCTCAACTGTATCGATGACAATGATGAAATAATGCCCAATTTTCAAGATGTTTTGCCCCACCCAAGATGGCCACCAGAGGGGTCAGCTATTCACCACGTCGGGGAAGATGAGTGCGTAACACAACGGGAATGCTAGGAATTGCCAGGCCACTGAAACCCGATCGTCATGGATTGGACGCCACAAATAGAAACGGGTCTAGTAAATGGGGGGTGGGTCTATTAAATGGCGTTGGGTCTATTAACTATTGAAAAAAAAAAGATGTTATGGACAGAGAGGTGGGCGGGGCCACAGGCTTTTATTGCAGAGCGGCTTCCTGCGAGGTCACAAACAAGGTTCCACCTTTAAGGCTGCGGATGTGGCGGCGTTCCGGCTGTCGCCGCCGCCGAACAGTGGCTCGGGCATCCGGGGTAAGGGGGCGGGGCTTCCATCCCACCACGCGTTACATTCAAAGCCAAACGAGAGAAAGAAAGAAAGAGAGAGAGAGAGAGAGAGAGAGAAAAAGAGAGCCCACGCCGTCCGACGACCAACCAGAATAAATTAAAGTCACGTACAAAACAAACCGACAAAAAAAAGGCCCGGTTTTTGTGTTTTTTTGGCAACGCTCGAAGACCACTTTTCCCGTCGGGGAAAGAGGGAGGGGTTTGCATAATTGACCTTTGACCTGCACCTCCTACGCCCGTGGGACCAAAAACAAAGCGAAAAAAAAAGAAAGAAAAGGGGAAAGAAAATCGGGCCTAAAGACAGCCCAGTCCTCGGCGGCGGCGGCGTTGGCGAGGGCTTTGGCGAGGAGTGGGCCACGTCACAGCGGTTTCCCCTCCAGGGAGACCACCACGTTGCCGCCCAGCTTCTCGGCCAGCGTGGCACGGTCCTGGATGTCGTCCAGTCCGTTCACCTGCCACTCGTGCTTGATGCCTGCCGGGAAAAAGACAGCGGCGCCGTCAAAACACTAAGTTGTGATCAACTGGCGGGCCAGATCTGGCCCCCGGGCCGCTACTTGGACACCCGCACGCTAGACGATCGGAACCCAAAATGCCGACGGGGCGACTCCCTCTCCTATAAACTCGCACTCACCTGTAAACTTTTTCTTGATGGCGTCTTTGGAGCTGGCGTAGATCATCTTGCTTTTAAGGGGAGCGCCCTCGGGAGCCCTGGGGGGGGGGGGGGGGGGGGGGGGGGAGGAGCCAAAAAAAGAAGCCACGTCAAACCATGCCATTTCTGCCCAATCCGCATCCCCATCTGAGGAATTGCCCCGCGTCTCAGAATGGGCCCAAAATGGGGCGAAAGGAAGTGACCCAGAATCATCCCAAATCAAACATACAGGAAGTGCCCCCCAAAAAAACAGGAAGCCACCCAACGACAACATCCCCCACGACCACTCGCTGGGGAACAAAAAGGGGCTACGCACCAGAAGATGAAGACCAGATCTTCCTTCTTGGACTCCTTGGTCTCGTAGGTGGCGTCGTAGAGTCCGTATCGGCAGTCGTTGAGGGGGAGGAGCTTGACGAAGCAGGCGTAGGGGTCGTCCACCGAGTCGCCGATGTCTCCCACCAGGATCTGCTTGCCCTCCTCCACGATGATCTTCTTGCGGTCGTCGCTGAGGCAGAAGAGGACCGCCTTCTTGCGCTGTTTCACCTCCTCGGGTGACCGGTGCGACTTGCGCACCTTCATGTCGTTGAACACCTTGATGACCTCGTCGTTTACGGTCACGCCTGACGCCTGCCCGCAGAAACAAAAGAAATATTTCAATTCGTGGCTGCGGCAGCCATCTTGGGATGGGCGACCGGCAGTTGGAAACCAAATCTCGGGGCGATATCGATCGCGGCTCTGATATCCATGACATTTTAGTGCACCATTTTGGGGGACGGCTATCAGTGCAACAATAAAAACTTAAGAAATTCCCATGTACACAATACGAAAGTGTCATTGACAGCGATAGACGTCAACTTTTGCCAACTTTAAGAGTTTACACTTTACAGTCCCTGGAGTAGACATCATTTTAAAGTTATTTTTCTCCTTTTTTAAGCTAACTCATGACGTAGGCTACTTGGGACATGTCCGGTCCGGTGGAGTGGCGTGGCTAGCGGGGCTAAAATGGCCGCCCCGGGGCATAACGGCCCCAAAGTCCGGCTCGGCCCAAAATAACGCCGGTCCGGTCGGGTCCCAAGTACCAAGCGAGTCCGGTGGCTAGTGACACCGACTCTACCCACGCCGGAACGCCGGCCACCACGATATTTTGACCACGTTCGGTCCCGTCGGCGACTCATAGCGGCGGCCATGCTGGCTAACATGACGCCTGGACGCCATTCCGGCGCACGCCTACAGCCACGCACGCGCACGGTTCTAACGGAAAGCTATCGCGGGGCTAACGGAACCGCTAGAGGACTACCGGGAGCGACTTCTTACCATTCTCTCCCGGACTTTGTCGGCCTGGCTTTGCCGTTACAAGGCTTCGGTGAAGGGGGGAAGGGAGCTAGCGACCAGCGGGAATGTGGACAGCCGCTAACGAGGAGGAGGAGGAGGAGGAGGAGGAGGAGGAGGAGGAGGAGGAGGAGGAGGAGGAGGAGGAGGAAAGGAGGGCGGGATCAATGAGGAACCTGCCCGCCTATGGCAATAAGGCGCGGTTAGCAGCCAGCGACCGGCTGGTCTTTTCTGAATATTAATGAGGCTGTTGTCCAATCGGCGAATGCGTTGCCTTTAGGTCCGCGTTCTCACGTGGGGATTTCAAAGAGCTCCCGACGCCCACGCTAAAAATATACCGGACGCTTTTGTTATGACTTGCATAATACAGCCATAAATTCAAGACTATCTTGTCCCCGTCAAGGCATCTGTTGTTTTTTTCCTTAGCTGTACTATTAAAAGTACAACTTGAAAGGCACAAATAGGAGTTGTTTACAAGTAAACAAAACAATTTGGGGAAAAAGGGAAGCCAATGGAATGGAAGTTAGTTGAAAACAAAGCAAAAGTTTTCTTTTTTTAATAAAATCTTTTATTTTCACAACATAAGGGCTGGGATAAATGGCGGTGATGCCGGCTCGTCGATCAGTCATAAATAAATAATAACACAAAACTTTGATTTGCAACCGGAAAACTCACAGAAGTCCACAACGTCGCCATTTCAGAATGCTTTTGAAAACAATAATTAGGTTTTAACTCGGAACATTTTCAGGGTACGAAAGGAAGAAAAAAAGAAATTCCAGCATTTGTTTTCAATTGAAAATGTTACTGCTAGCTTGTTAGTGTGACTTCTCCATTTAAAAAAAAGCTAGGAAATGGGAATGATTTGTTTGGTAGCTAGCTAAAGTTGCAATAATACCAGTTTTTAGCTAATGATACCGATACTTGGCCAATACCAAAACTGTTGCATCTATTTAATTTTTAAATAAACTTTACCAAGCTCACTTGAATTAATGCTATCATGAGTTAGTCAAAGACTATTAAATTGGGAAGGTCGGCAGTGAATAAACTGGTTATTTTTCTATTCACTCTTTGCCACTTCCAACATGGCCACCCCGAGGAGAGAAAGATGGTATTGTCATTTACGCATTTAGAATCATTTGGACATCTGTCAGCCACTTTGTGACAGTGACAAAATAAATCATTGACTTGTTTTGAATGGGAGTGCATGGACTACATCACCTGTACCAACATGGCCACCAAAAGGCATTTTCTTATTCTGCTAACATGAGTTGAGTCGCCGTCCTAGCCATTGGAAAGTGGGAAGGACGGCAACAATGTCTTCCCAAGCCATGATAGCGATGACTTAAGATTGCAGTGTTTTTTTTAATTTTTAAAAATAATCTAACAAAATTCGGTATCGAAAAGTAGCAGTAGCAAAAGATAGCATCGGTGCAACACTATTGTTATTATTAACTTGTGACTTTTCTTTTTTTTTGCACTTGTCCCTGAGAAACACTAAAGGCGCGAATGTGTGCTTGGTGTCAGTGCAAAAAAAATTAATATTAAAAATAAAAAAGAACAAAACAAAAAAAGATTCAACAGGAAGTGAAGCACCACAGGAAGGCGGGGCCCTGAACATCAGCATTTTGGAAGAAGAAATGGCGTCGGCGTCCCTTTTTTTTGTCTCAGTGACGAAGTCGCTTGGTGGGCGGGGTCTCCATGCCGCCGCCGCCATCTGATAGGCCCAATTTTTTGAGCTGGGTGCGGAAGAACTGCTGCAGGCGCAAACCGGCCTTGGCTTCGTTGGTGTGGCGAGCGTTGTACAGGAAGCAGTTGGAGAACATCAACTCCACGTCTGAGATGAAATCGTCTGTCGGGTGGAAAGACCACACAACGTAACTGTGATTGACAAAATGGCGGCCTGTTACCCAGTAACATTTTAAACCTTTTTTTGCCCCAATATCCATGCCCCAAATTTGTATACATACCATAAATGATGTCATTGACAATGACAGACATCCAATGGAGTCAAAGTGGGAGGAGTCAAAGTGTGGGATTTCCCTTACCTGTGTTGAGGTACTGGCAGTTGTTGACCTTCTCCCTGATGGTGCTGAGAGCGATGGGTTGGCTGATGATGTCATAGTAATCGGGCACCTGCAAAGCGTCGTCGTGTTTTAGAGACGGGGGGGCGCCTTGACTTCCCCCGAAAATGGCGACGGCGCCGACCTGCGTTCGCGTCACCAGCTTCATGAAGAGCCAACTGTCGTCGTGGCGGACCAGCTCCACCACCAGGAGCTCCAACGCCGACAGCTGGTGGACGCCTCGGTTCCTCCCGGACGAGCGGCGGTTGGCGCCCGAGGACGGGGGAGGTGGAGTGAGGACTGGCTTGACCTTTCGGGACGCCGTCCTCTTGACGCCGCTGCCGCAGTTCTGGGGGCTCTCCTCGCTCTTGGCGGACGACGGCGGCGGATTGTTGCTCTTCTTGCCCGACGACCTGCGAGAGAGAGAAGCCCTGGTCAAGTGGGTGTGTTACTTTGCTTTCAAAATAAAAGACATTTGATACAAAATGCATATTTAGTAGTTTGGTAAGCAGAACATGACGGGACGTCAGCGGTACCTACTTGTTTGCGCTTTTCCCATTGGTCGTGGCGACGTTCTTGGGCGTGGCCTGCTGACTCTTGCCTTTAGGGGGCGCCGGCTGGCTCTTCTTGGAAGAGCTGAGAGAAGAAGAAGAAAAAAAAAAGTCAGTTTCGGGAGCTTGAATTCTCATTGCGGCTTTGTCGGCTCTACCTGGCGACCACTCGTTCTTCCTCCTCCTCCTCCTCCTCCGACTCTTCTTCATCCTCGTCCTCTTCTTCCTGGGTGCTTTCCTCTTCGTCCTCGCTCTCGTCCTCGTCTTCCTCGTCCGTGGACGAACGTTGGCGGGACGGGAGGCGCCTGGACTTGGTCTTGGGCCGACAGTCCGGACAGAACCAGTCGCCTTCCGGGATGCTCTGAGGGGGCGCGAAGAGGGGGGGCGGTTCGGGAACGTCCAATAGGCACCTCCCACGGGGTGGCTCACCTTAAGGCGTGGCCTGAGGCAGTGGGTGTGGTGTCCGCGGTCGCAGAGGTCACACAGCAGCATGCTGTCGGCGTCGCCTTTTCGCCGGCACAGGCGGCAACGGGCGTTCAGGATGGAGCGAGACCATTGGACGCTTCTCTCCAGGATGGACAGGTGGACGAAAACCTGCCGGTGGGGGAGGGGGGATTGGGTGATTGCCTTTGGAGGGCGGGGCTTAAGCGAGCGGGACCCACCTGAGACAGGCTGGAAGACGAAAGAAGAGATTCTCGCCAGCGTTCCAACACGAGCTTGGACGCGCTGTCACTGCCGTCTGGAAGAAAAACAATTTTAAAAAATGACCGTATTGTTTGTAATATAAGACAAATTCAAATTTTTCAAGACTCAAGTTTGTGAGGAAAAATATTATTTAAAAGACGCGAGAGGGAGCGGAGCCAAAGTCAAGCGACCTACCGTCACTGGCCTGGTCTTCATCCTTCTTCTTGCTCTTTTTCATCTTGCTCTCTTTTTTAGACTCCTCCTCCACTGCACAGAGCAATGTAGCATAGCAGGTTAGCTATTATTCAATGACTGTTCTTTCACAACTATAAAGCGCACCCTCAAACTGGCAAACTATACAAGAGGGGCAAAAATGGTACCTAGTGGAGATTTGAGGAAGCGTCTTTCGATTCCGTGCTCGACCTGGCTCAGCGCCCGGGCCAGACTCCTGACGGGCAGCGATTGGTCTCCCGAGTCTGCAGCTGGCATCAGGAGCTGGTAGTTGCCCGCCTCCAGGGCGGAACGCCACGCCCGTCTCTCTGCCACCTGTGACATCATCAACAGGCGACCTAGTTACTCACACGACGTGAAAGAGGGTCAAACGCTGGCGTACCTTGAGCGTTCCCAGAGTTCCCTGGTGGATGCGGTCCTCCAGGTCCAGCAGGAGGTCTCGCAGTCGGACCTCCATGAGGACACGGGCCGTCGCCGTGCGTTCTGGGACCGAACGGGAAGATTCTGGATCGTCTGGACACAATCCAAAACCGCAGAAGATGAAAAAACTCGCTAGTAAAAAGATGTCAATTTAAAAAAATAATTAGCAAATGCTAACCTGTGCAGGTGTACTTGCTCCAATGACAGGCCTGCAAAACCTCCTGCAGACGTTCACGCTCCTGCAACAGCGCCTCCTTCAGGCCGCTTTCACGGTGTCCTCGCGGGTTCAGCGCGTCCAGGAGCTGGTCCAATTCCTCCACCGAGCTGTAGAAGAACCACTGGTTGGGACGATCCAGGGGCGGGGCACCGGATTGGGGCGGAGCCGGACTCGAGCCCACGCTGTGGGAACGAAAAAGAAGTTGAAGGCGGAGCCAGCCGGATTTAGAGAAGGGGCGTGTGTCTCCTTCCACCCACCATCCTTCCGCCGGCTCCTCCTGGACATCGTCGTCATCTTCGTCGACGTCGGCGCCGTCCCGGACGGCTTTGGGGCGGGGCCTAAGCATGTCCTCCGTCAGGCCAAAGACGTCCTCTTCCACCAAGAGCGCCGAGGCCGAGGGGAGGAGCCAGTAGCGGCGGTAGAGGCGGTCCCGGCCCAGAGGGTGAAGGCTGGTGCACGACGCCGCCTTCTGGATGCGCCCCAGGAGGAGGCGCACCTGTGTGGGGTGGGGGAGGGAGGAGTTTAAATCAGATTGGATTCAATTTTTCACATTTTGTGGGTCCTTTTCCAAAAGATGTCAGGGTTTAAAGTTTTTAAAGAGTTTTTCGGTGGACAGCTGACCTTCTCCTGCTCTTCTTCCAAGTCCGCCACGGTCAGAGTGGCCAGGGGCCCCGCGGGGTCTTTGGGGGCGCCGTCGGTCGTTGCAGATTCTTTGGCTTCGTCTGAGAGAACTTTGCGTTACTTTCCGGCGTCCATACGTCATCTTCCGGCCTCACCTTGGATGATCTGGCCATCCTTGGATTCCCCCTCTTTCATTTTGAGTCGACGCTCCTGCTCCTTCAGACGTTCTTCTTTGCGAAGACGGACCCTGAAGGCAACACGCGTTAGTGATGGGGAAATGGACGGGCGGCCGGATGGCGTCGACCCCCATGTTACCTGTACGCCGCCTCCTCGCGTTCCCTCCTGTGTTGCTCGGCCCGGATCTCCCGGAGTTCCTGGCGGGCGGCCCGCTGGTCCTCCAAGCAGTCCTCGATCAGGTCTCGGCTGGACGCCAAGGTCAGGAGTTTGCCCGCCAAGGCCTGGACGATGCTCAGCTTCTCACCTATCCGATACAAAAATTCCGTGTGAGCAATTTAATTCAGGCGGTTCGGTGGACTAGTGTTTCGCACGCCCGGCTCGCAGTTGTCAGGCCGGGGGTTCGATCCCAGCACACCATTATTAATACCAGTTGACTAGAAAAAATATTCTAGTCCATTCCTTCAACCGCTAAATACTAGGCAAAAGTAGGCGGTACGGTGGAAAAGTGGTTAGCATATTAGCAAACCCCGGTCAAACGCCACTCACTCACCCGGCGTCAAATCGTAGACGGCGGTGCACGCCAGCCTCCTGACGAGGGCCGGTCGGGCCGAGCAGAGCTCCACGCAGGGGTCGTCGGTGGGCGCCAGGCGGCGGAATTTGGGGTTGGCGTGGGCGCAGTCGCCGGCGGAGGCCAGGATGTGCAGGCGCAGGATTTCCGACAGCGTGCAGCTGTCCAGGTCCACTTCCTGGAGACTGCAGCCCAGGTGGAGCTGAGACCAGGCGGCGGCGGCCGACGACGGCGCGGCGCCCTCGCCGCAGTCGGCGCGCTCGCCGGCGTCCTCGTCCGGGGCTTCCGACGCTTCTGCCGGTGAAATGATAATAATTAAAAATGGAGCATTTGGTTAGGAAATTGCCTCCGATATGCTGTCATCGCATTAGCTTCGATGGGAGCGTTGCCCCTACCAACATGGCCGACAAAAAGGCCCTTTTTGCCGTTTGTCTTGTCTTATCTATACATTCCAGTAGACATTTACATGGCGGACAATTTTAAAGTTATTCTTTCATCAATAGTTACCAACAAATGTGATTTTTGGCGGCTGACCTTCCGGAGCGTCCGTGTTGACTTCCTCTTGCTCTTCGTCCAACGCCTGAAAGATGGCGGTGATGAAGAAAAAGAGCATCTCGCACAGAGGCCCATCCGGATCCGATCCCACCAGGGCCTCCTCCAGAACCTCTGAAAAAGGCCCCCCCACATCAATCTCAGGCCCGAGTTTGGAGTCCGGCAGCCATCTTACCCAGGGAGACTCCTTCCGGGAACTCGTCCTTGAGTCCAAAGTCCTCCCCGAAGGCCCGCAGGAACTCCAGCACCATCATGGCGTCTCCGAAAAGCTCGGGCGGGAGCCGGGTCCTGACGGGAGTGGGGGTGGGCAGCTCCTTCAGGTCTTCGCACTCCATGTCCTCTCTGGGCTTGTTCCACAGTTTCAGCCTCTCTGCATATTTCTTTTTCTCTTCCTTCAGTTTTTCGCGCTCCTGCAAGAAAAGCGGGTTGTAAAATGTATTTAAAATAAAATAATACTCTTCAATATATGACAAAATGGTATTACATGACTATACTATTGATTCAAAACCCATTTAAATATTTGTTGGAAATGACCACTTCCACTCGCATCCACCAGAGGGGAGTTGTAATACGGGGTGTAATAATCATTCTTGGCCACACGAGGGCGTTGTTTCTCATCGCAAATTCGTAATCAAATCCTATTAGAGAGCTGTTAAATACTACACCAGTATTTACCAAACTGTTAAATACATATTTAGCACCAAAAATACGGAATTAAAAATATAAATGAGAGAAAGCAATGTTTTTAAATATGATTTGAACTGACCAAGTCTTTCTCCTGCTTTTTGCGCTCCTTCTCCTCCCTCCTCTTTTGCTTCTCCTCCTCAAAACGCCTCCTTTGCTCCTCTTTGGACTTTTCTTTGGCCTCCTGAAAGCCTTCCTTGCTTTTCACTCGCGACTTGGCCGCCATTTCTTCTTTCTGCTGCAGGAGCTTCAGTTTCTCCTCGGCCGCCATTAGGTGAGATGTGCTTGACTTGAGGTAAAAAAATAATGTTTTGTCACGTTAAAATGCTTAATTTTTCAAAATAAACTTGAATTGTGTCACAAAGAGACGCAATTTTCAAATTACATTACATTTAAAAAGTTTTTGACATGAAATATGTCGTAAATAGTCGCGGTGTGATACAAAATATGATGCTTTATGATGTAGACATTTGCCACTCTATGATGCCAATTTTGTCATATTTTACAAAACGTGTCGAGGTGTCTCAAGTTTGTCCTTATGATGACAATTTTGACATGATGTGATGGGTTAACGCCAAATTTCTGGCGTTTAATTTGTCAGATGATGACACAAAATGTGTTACTTTGATGCAAATTCGTGGTGACGTGAATTATTTTGGAATGTGATGTATACATTTGTCGTTTTATGACAGGAAATTTCTTGGCTCATGAGAAATTTGTCACGTTATGAATGAGAAATTTCCAGTAAGAGAAATTAGTCACATAACTGGAAATGTCTCGTCTAATGAGAAATGTGTCATGTCGTGATGCAAAATTTGATGGACATGAAGAGAAGAAAAAAAACGTTATGATAATTGTCTATTGTGATAAAATTGTGATGCCGACCTGTGCCCCCTGCCCTCCTCGCGCCTCCAACTTGACACTGCAGGGGAATTGCGGAGGCTCATCGGGGAAAAATTGGGAAAAGTTGTGCTCGGCCAGCCGGTATTTAGCCACGCTCGATTCCTGCCGTGGAAACGGGAAATCACATCACAAACCAGTCTCTCGATAGACGACCAATCACACATTTTCAGTGAAAGCTTCTCACCTTAAGCCGAATGACGCCATGGATCGGCTCGCAGTGTTGCTTGAGGAGCAGCTTGAGGCGTTCGCGCGACAGGGCGTTTTTCCTACGGCTGAACGGCGGTACGTCAAAGTCGATTGGTCGCCGGGTGACGAAGGGACAAAACGTCTCACCTGATCTGATTGGCCCTGGCGATAAACGGCTGGCCGGGCACGTCTTTGATGGATTTCACCTCGTACTTGAACGCGGACGGACTCAGTGGCTTTTTCTTCCTCTTTTTGCTGTTTTAAGGCAGATTTGTAAGGATATTTAGTGACATTCGACCCAGTTTTGGTGGAATTTGTACCTGGCGGGACTCTGGAAGGCGGCGGCTTCTTCGTCACTGTCGCTGATGACGATGGTGTCGCCGTCCGTGGACTTTTGTCCGTTGACCTTCTCCGACGGGCCTTTGGCGCTGGAATGCGACGAGTGGACTTCCAGGATTTCGCAAAGGTACCTAAAATACACACGTTTGATTCGTTTTTATCAAAGGTATTTTCCAGTGGATTTTGGGGTATTTTCAGTGGAGTTTGTACCTGGTCCCGTTGCATTTGCTGACATCTACCGTCTCTCCGGGGAAGAAGCGCTCCTTGGTGAAGGCGTGGACGTCCTCGCACAGCTCGCTGAGGCGGCCGCGGCGACACAGCGCCGCCAGGTGAAGGAGGGGTCTGATCAGCGCGGCGGGAAAGTCGCGGAGGTTCTGCCTGGCTCGCCGCTCGCTCTCCGCCGCCTCCAGGTAAGTCAGGCCGGCTCGACCCGTCAAAACGCAGCTCCACACCAGGCTGTTGCACAGGATGGTCCTTTCGAAGAATTCACTTTCGGGAGGAGAGAGAAATGGTGTCATTTGCAAGCTATTTCAAATAGAATTACTTTTCTTTTTCAAAGTCAAAGCAGTCAACTCATTTTGGTTTTCCATCTAAGACACATTTTGACCCGCTTTTTAAATACATAGACATTTAAACATAAAATGCAGTATGTTTCTTGGTTTTATCTTTGAAAAAAGTGTTGAAAACGTTTTATTTTGAAATATTGTGATATAAGTATTTCTTAAAAACAGTTTAAAAGTAGTTCAACATTATCCTTCTAAAATAAAATGGTTTAGGTTTGGTGGATATACAATCTTTGTTTTCTTTGATGGATATTGCATCTCGACAATGAGTTTATCACTTGGAGATCAATTTGGAGAATGACGTCACCCAATGAACGGTTGTTTAGTATACGTCACTCGCCATCAAAGACAGCCAATGAAATTAGATGAAAGTTGAATACAGCAGTACATGTATTGAACATGTTTTGAATTAAAATTAGGCAAAATAAAAACGTTTCATAGAGTTCCAATTTTTGTTCTATTTGTATTCCATATATCGTGATATACATCCTATCACGTAACTAATTCGACCACCCTCGGCCTGTTAGCAGGTAGAGGCTATTAGTAGCTTATAAGTGACAGCTAAAAAGCTAACTCGGTTTAAAAACACGCCTGACTCAAAGTGTGTCCATTTCAAACTAAGACCCAGAATACAGTTAACAAGACACTACTTCTAAGAATGTATTTTGCCACTTTTTGAGGAAGTTTATTCGAAAGCTAGCGAGTAAGACCGGCGTCTCGTGACGTCACATTGCATCGCCGAGTTGGGGCGACGATGGCGTCGGCGTAGGATGACGTCAGTAAAGGTAGCCTGGAGGGAAACTTACTCGTAGGTACGGAAGATTTCGTGCGTAATACGACAGAGGAAGACCTCCTCGTCGGGACGCAGGTCGTCCGGGGGCTCCTGTCGGACGAAAGCTTTCCTGTGGAGAAGCGGCATCTCGGGGGGCCGCTCTGGAAACAAACCAGAGGGGAAGTGATTAAAAAGAGCCGCCACACTCTTGTCGTCTAGACCCGGGCCCCCGTGGCGGGCTTTTTAGGGTGCTTTTCGGCGCTTCTTTTGTTTAAGAAGCGACAACTGGGCGGCCGCGTGGAGGCCAACTCTCTCCTCTCCGCTCTTGTTTGAGGAGGGCTAGTCGAGCGAGCCCGGAAGAAATTCGGCGGTGTCGAACTTACCACTTCGGGCTCCTTTCAAATGGGGAATGTTCGGTTATGTCCCTCTGGACGGCGACGCCAGATAATCCGCCACGCCAAACAAGCAACTGTCCCGGCCGGGTTGAGCGGGCTCACTGGCGGCTTGTTGACCAAGTTTTATGCTACTTCACGGAACGGAACAAAGCTGGGAAATGTCCCCCGTGGTCAAGTTCGGCTTCCGTTGAGTGACGCGCAAACGTAGCTTTGATGAAAGTAACGACGCTTTGACGGGGGGAATTCAGCTTTAGTTCAAGTGTGCACAAGACTTTTTGCCAATAAAACACGACTTTCCATGAGTGGAATCGAACTGTCGAGTGTCGTGACACAAATTCACATTTTATTTCGAAAGTAGTGGTTTCTCCGAGCTACCGCCTGTTGCAAACGCACCACGGCGAGTGAATTAACAGGCGGGGTGTAACCGCTAATCAAATCCGCGATTGGCTGTGATAGTTGCCAGCCTCACGAGACCAGCCAATGGTAGCTCCAGGGCTAAGTAAGCCGGGCTATGACGCCATAAAGGCACGCAAAGACGTGCGTTTACGTAACGACGAACATTATTGTGTTTAAATTTGTTAGATTTATTGCTTGTCAGTTGCAGTACTTTATTCTAGTCATCATACTCAATTACGTATAATACTAAGTGTCTTGTGTGTGTGATGAGTAGAAAAAAATAATTTTCTCAAGCCTATTCATTGATGCCTTCAGTGTACTATGTAAATATGAATGTTCATTCATTATCTAAGTGCGAGCTCCTCCCAATTTGGTGTCTCTCGTCGTCAATGGTAGTTAGTAAGTGAATCACAAGTAGATGAAGTGTCAAATTCAAGAAAAGTTTGATTAAAGATGTCGTCACAAACAATAGTCACTGTATAGTATGGAAAATAAATGTTAATGTATGAACCTACTGCGAACCTCTCCCATTTTAACCTCTTCGCCGTCAATGGCAGTGATTAAGCAAATCACAAGTAGATACGCGGTGTCAAATTCAAGAAAACTGAAAGTAACTAAAATGAAGTCGTCGCTAGTGATGGAACGATTTTCAAATTTCCGGCAGACCTAAACGCATCATGTCTGTCTGAGCCGTAGCCGGTCTGGGTGAGCGAGCAACGGACACAACCATTGTCCCCCTTTCATTCCTTCACCAAGCGTTTCCGGTGTGCACCATGGACAACCGGGACGATCAGAATCCCAAACCGGACCAGGTCAACATGGAGAATCACGATGCTCCACCCGAGCAGGCCGTAGCTCGTGGCGACGAGGCGGCGACGGCGGATGCTGATGCGACGGAGGCCGATGTCAGCGAGGTGGTCCTGGATGAGAATCAGGAGAAGAAGGAGAAGGAAGAGGAGGAGGAGGAGAAGCAGCCCATGGCCGATGGAGGCGACCGACCCGCATCCCCCTTGTCGGAGAAGAACGGCTACGTAAAGGTCAAGCTGGAATACGACGAGGATGAGAAGTTCACGGGGCTCAACAAGGAGGAGCTGATGCGAGTGGCAGGCACACCCGGGTCCGTGCATCCTTTTTACTCATGGCGTCCAATTGAGGGTGTGATAACCATGGTTGGAGCTTTACAATGGAATATGATATGACCTGGTTTAACATTATTTTAGCTTTTTTTAAATATATTTTTAGATTTTACAAAATGATTTTTGAACTAAAGGCCTAGCATTAGCATGCATGTTTTTTGGGATGGAATTTTAGTTGTTGAATATTGTCATTTTATTGATTCTTTTTGTTGTTGTGGCAGGTGGGTGCGCACTCGCTGGGCTTTGCTGATTTTCTTCTGGTTGGGTTGGTTCGGCATGCTGGGGGGTGCCGCACTCCTCATCGTGCGGGCACCCCGCTGCCGAGAACTGCCCGTCAGTTACTGGTGGAACCAGGGGGCGCTCTACCGCGTCCCCAGCGTGCAGGCTTTCACCCAGTCTGGAGACATTGCGGGTAATTGAGCGCTATCTGACACATCCAAAATGGCCGACCGTTTTCCCAAGAGGCCCGATTTTGGCGACGGGAAGAAACTGTCACCTCAGAAAGTTTCACAGGAAAAGTTATTGTTGTTGCGTGTGGCAGGTGTGCGGCAAAAGCTGGACGCCTTGAACCGGATGAAGTTTAAGGGTTTGGTCGTGGGGCCGGTGCACGTGGCCCCGCCCGACGACGCGGCGGCGCTCAATTTTCAGGCCATCGATCCCGAGGTGGGAAGTCTGGAGCAGTTCAAGGACCTCCTCCTGGTGGCGCACAGGAAAGGTGAGCATTTAGCGTCATTTCTGGGTCACTTGTGTCATTTCCTGTTGATTTGGGTCATTTTCTGTACATTTTGGGTCATTTTCTGTGCGTATTTTTCCCATTTCATATTGGTCCTATGTGATGTACACAGGTATGTCTGTGGTTTTGGACCTGACTCCGAACTACCTTGGCTCCAGCGCTTCCTGGTACTCCAACGCCAGCGTGACGGCGGTGGCCGAGAAACTGAAGGTGAGGGTGGTCAACGGGGGTCCCGCTACCCCCGCTCCCGCATCCCGGTCCTGCTAAAATCGTCTTTCTCCTCAGTACGCGTTAGTCTTCTGGTTCATCGAGGGAGTGGACGGCGTCCAGTTTGCCGACACCGAGCAGGTGGTGGCCGCCGCGCCGTCCGTCTGGGACGACATCCGGACCATCGTGGGGAACGGGACCAACGAGCGCCCCACCAAGAGGTTTGGGGGCATTTCAGAGTCACTTCCTGTTGATTTTGGGGCACTCACGGGTCACTTCCTGTTAATCTTCTTTTTGTGGCCTCCCCGCAGACTCCTGATGGTCGTGAGCGAGCGCGAGTCGGCGGCGGGCGTCTCCGGCGCCCTGGCCTCCACCGGCGCCGACCTCCTGACGTCCGACGTCCTCCTGGACGGCGACGCGGAGAGGCGGGTCCGATCCATCCTGGACTTGTACGCCGCCCAGGGGCCGCTGCGGCTGGCCTGGAACGTGGGGGGGCGGGCCCGAGGTCACCTGGCCTCGCTGGTGGGAGCCGATTGGGTGGCGCTTTACCAGGTGTTGCTCTTCACGCTGCCCGGGACGCCCGTGCTGGAGTACGGCGACGAGATCGGGCTGACGGACGATGTAAGTGCGATTCCTGGTGGCGCCACACGAGGGTGCTAATGTACACTCAAGTGTTGATGTTTTTTTTTTGTTTTTTTGTGGAATGTGAAGGACACCAAGTTTCCTAAAATGATATGGGACTCTCCTGAGGAGGAGGGGGAGGAGCTTAACGGCACCTTGAAGGTAAACAGAGAGATAAGAATTGAAATTAAAAACAAGAAGTTGAAATGGGATTAATTACATTTTAAAATACAGCCAGAAAAAGGGGAAAATATAAAGAACAATAATAATAATTCTGAAAAATTAGACGTATTTGTTTCTAAATATGTTTTTGGAGAAAAAATCTGTATTTAAAACTGCCTTTTTTGTCAGGACGCCTGGGAGCGCCGCGCTGCTTCTCGTGAGCTGGTGGGGCGCTTGAGCGAACTCCGCGCCAAAGAGCGCTCGCTCCTCTTCGGCGACATGGACCTGGTGGCCAACTCGTCCACGTCGCTGGCCTTCGTGCGCTCGTGGGACCGCAACGCACGCTTCCTGGCCGCTTTCAATTGGGGGGCGGAGGAAGACGGGCCCCTGGGGCCCCCCGAGGCGCTGCCGCCGCTGGCCGAGGTGCTGGTGGCCACCGGGGGCGTCCCGGAGGTGGGCGCCTACGTCAATCCCGCCAAATTGCGTTTGGGGGCCGGCCAGGCGATGCTGCTCAAGTTCCCCCACGCCGGGTAGATTCAAAAAAATGTCTGTTTATGTTGTGCAATCGGTAATAAATATCAACGTGACCTCCAGGGGGCAATGACTGGGCTCTCTCACCACTGCTTTCCATATTTTAGCTAGCCGCCATATGCACCCATCTTAAGAGCCACATGTGGCTCCCGAGCCATAGGTTCCCTACCCCTGAGTTGAAGTCAAGTTAACATGCAAGACATGTTTTACAACTTAAAGACTGGAAATATATATTTTTTTAAATCATATTGTTATGAAAGGGTTAAATATAAAATAATTGCCCCTATGAATGGACTGAATGAAATATAGGCCGCTTAAAAAGTGAAGAAGAGATAAAAGATCAAATGAAATAGTAATAAATGATAAAATAAAAGATTGAAATCTGTTAATGAATAGCAAATGCATTCATTCTCATCCACGCAAAAATGTAGAAAAGATCTCGTGAAGGTCCCTAAATCAACACTTGATTCGGCCCACCCTTTTATTTTGAAAAGCCACCCCGGAAGTACGTCTTTCTCTGTCCTCTCGCTGACGTCTCACCGGTGAAATCCATCAGCCAGCCAGCCAGAGAGAGATAGAAGCAGCCAAGGAGCCAAAGAGCCAAGGAGCCAAGGAGCGTTACATCTCCAGGAGGCCCCAGCCCCACGTCACTGGCCACCGGCCGTCCCGACGGAGCGCCGCCGGCCGTTGACGGCCCGCGGTTGGGGAGCCGCCGTTGCCGCTGACGACGATGCGCTGACGCCGGGGGAAGAAGAGGCCAGGGAGGACGAGGGAGGACTCTCGCGGAGGGTCAAGCTTGGGAACGCCGAGCCCCCTTTTTCATCCGCGCACACACGGACGCACGCAAACGCACGCACGCACATCATCATGTCGTCGGCGGCGGGGAGGAGAAGCGCCTGAAGCACGACGAGGGCTGCTGCCGCACCGTCGCCGCTCTCCCGAGGGGGGGATGAGCAGGACCCCCCGACCGGCGTGGATCGCCGCCTTTGCGTGAGACGCCGAACCAGAGCGCCAATCTCTAAGGAGGACCGTCCCAGAGAAGAAGGACCGGGAGGAGGACAGCCGGGCGGACCGGCTCGTGGCCTGCTCCCCGGGGGGAGGATGCGAAGATGGGCCCGCTGGTGGCGCTGGTGTGGCTCTTGAGCGCCGTCGTGAGCGCCGTCGTGCGCGGCGGCCACGCGCAGGGCGTGTACGGTAAGCGCAACAAACGCACGGCGGCTCTCGTGACGTCACGCGGGGCTTGGGGGGGTGGCCACGTGACCACACACCTGTCAAGGTCACCTGTCACGCGCCGCAAGGGAAGCGCTTCCGGTGTCACGTGACGCGCGCCGACGGACGGACGGACGGGGGATTACGCCGACGGGATTAAGCCTACACATCTGGGAGAAGGCGGCCAGCCGGCAGATGCGCGCCCGCCCGGCCGGCCTCGTGCTCAGCGTTGATAGTCGGCTAATTGGCCGTCCTTCCCATTTTGAAGGGATTGGACGCCTAGCGTTGGTTGTGGCGAGCTAACATGCTAAATCGGTTCTGTGCTGTGTATAAAATGAAGTGGACGGCTGTGGTTGTGTTTTGGTTGGCTTACCCGTGGTTTGGGGGCTCCTGGGGGGCGTGACCTGTTGACTTGGGGGTGGTCCTGCTTTCGTCCAATCATATTTGCTCGTGGATGTTCCATCTGTAAGAAATATCAATGTTAGTGTTTACTTTTTGTGTGTTGCCATGCTATATCCACAAGGCCAGAACATCATTGTGATCACTCATTGGCCGCCATTTGTGGCGCTCCACGTCCAATCTGTCAGAAACGGGAGGGACGGCAGAGAACGAGCCGACCAGGCGTGCCAAGGCGCCCTCCTGTTTTCCCAACAGATGGGACGTCAACGAGCAATGGATTCTTTTCAAATGGTCGACAGGAGCACAAAAAAGCCTGTCGTCGCCCCTCGTAAGATGGCCGCCTAGAGGCAACGTTCCCGTTGACCAAACTTTTTCAAATATTGATTGTTCAAGGTCAAAGTACCTGCCAAAGACGGCACTCGACTTCCCTACCAATTTTAAGAGCCATAAAGTCATTGTAAATGAAGGCCACCCGTGCTTTCCGACGGCCATCTTGGGTAGGGCAAGCAGGTTTTTGAAATAGGAGCTTTCCACTTTCCACAAGCCAACATTCCCCTAACTTGGGCACAATATTTCTTCTCGTAACCCCGCCCCCTTCGCACAAATAATGTGTCATTTTGAAGCCGGCACCCAAAGCGGCAAAAGTAGCAACCGTGCCACGTTAAATTTGGAGAAAAGGTCCCGCGGCGCCGACACGCCGAGCCAGTCACGCACGCCAATGTTGTGTCACACGGGGCCGAGAGGCGGGTCCGGCTAAGGGTCGGACGACCCCGTCCAACGTCGGGGGGGCGCTCCGGTGGCCCTGGCTTACGCCGACGCCGCCGCCAGCCAACGGGAGGCCGGCGGTTATTTTTGTCCGGCCCACTGACTGAATGCGCCGCCGTCCTCGGCCCACAAATAGAAAAAAGTAGAGAAAAAAAAGCGAGAACGAGAGGGGGCGAGCGAGCGAGAGAGCGAATGAGCGTCTTACGTAACGCCAACGCGTGCCCAGGAGATGAAAAGTGTGACACGCTTATTCACTCCTTTGCCACCATTCACGCCAAAGTGCTTTGGACGGGAAGAACAGGCCGGTGATTTAGAGATTTTTATAATTTAAATATTTTTTTAGTTCAGAAATGAGCATTTTTATGGTTTATTTTTTTAACCCTAGCGTGTATGTGTTAGTTCTTAAATAAATTAAGATAGAAAATTGATATTGAAAAATATAAAAAATATTTTAGTTTTATAAAAAGAAAATACAAATATATATTTACATTTATATCTATATTTAATGTGAGATTAACATAGTTTTCCCCAATTTGATTCATGGCTTAAAATTGACAAATGTAAAAAATATTTTACATTTGTTAAAATAAACTAAACATATTGATATTTACATCTATATTTTAACTTATGTTCCCCAATGAGAATGACATCATCACTCATCGACGTCTGATGCCGTCAATGGCAGCCAATCAGTCAAATGACCCAAAACATTTGAATGTGCGTGTTGCACAACGTCAACAGTGGGAGGAGCCAACAAAAAAAAGTGTGATCTAAAAATAGAAAAGACAAAGTAGGACATCCTCTCTTTGCTGGCCCCTCCCTCACCTGATTTCCCTCCTTCCATCACTGGCACCTTCCTCATCCTCATCTGCCTCCTCTTCCTCGCGTCATACATTATGTATTGTGCGTGGCACACTAACGTAGTCAATGGGAATAAAAATAATACACCCGTGTCCTCATATTCACGGTGTCATCTTGAGGTCAAAAAATGTGTGTGTGTGTGTGTGCAAAGCCGCCCCACGGCGTCACCATCATGTCACAATTCCGCCATGTGCTCGACAGCGCCACCTACGGTGGCCATCGTGCACTCGGGACAAGCGTGCAGCGTGGAGGAGGAACGACACAGCGAGCGCGTCTACACCATCCGGGAAGGAGAAACCCTAGAACTGCTCTGCCTGGTCACCGGCCACCCGCGACCCCAGGTCAGTGGCGTCCAATCGCTTTGGAGTGGGAGCGGGGGGCGTGGCCCGTGCCCACCCGCGCTCGACATCCGACAGGTACGCTGGACTAAGACGGCGGGCGGAAATTCCGAGCGCCAAGCCGAGTCTTGGGCGCAGAACGACACCCTGAAGATCGAAGGTGTCAACCGCCACCAGGGGGGGCGCTACTACTGCAAGGCCGACAACGGCATGGGGACCCCCGCCATCCGCTCCATAAGGGTCGACGTATACTGTGAGTATACGAGGGTGTCAGACTTTTAGACTTTAACGTCAACTGCATTTCCAAGATAATACTATAAATGTGCAAATGGCGATTTTGTGGGTGCAGTTTTAGACGATCCGCTGATCACGGTGCACCAAAGCGTGGGCGACGCCAAGGAGCTCTTCTACTTTGAGCGCACGGTCTTCCTGCGCTGCGTCTCCACCTCCAACCCGCCCGTCCACTACACCTGGAGGAGAGGTCGGCAGGTCCTCTCTCAGGGAGCGGACGCCGGGGTGGACATCTACGAGCCCTTTTTCACGCAGGTGAGCGACAATGACTGACGTCGCCGCCGCCATTGCACGTATAAAATATCATCCGTCTGCCATTCCAGGGCGAGACCAAGATCCTGAAGCTGAAGAATTTGCGTCCTCAGGATTACGCCAACTACACGTGCGTGGCGTCCGTCAGGAACGTCTGCGACATCCCGGACAAGATCGCACACTTTAGCCTCAACAACAAGACGGGTACCTACTTCCTTCTGGGTCATTTCATTCTTCTGGGGGTGCTGGAGCCTATCCCAGATGGGAAGGACACCCCAAGTGGGTGGCCAGCCAATTGCGGACAAGAAGGGACAAAGAACCAATCACACTCACTGCTAAGGACCATTTAGCATCCAATTAGCTAGCCTAGCGAGTTTGTTTTTGTTTTTTTGTTCAGCCCCGCCCTCCATCAAGCTCCTGGTGGACGACCCCCTGGTGGTGAACCCGGGCGAGACGGCCAAGCTGGTGTGCGAGGCGTCCGGCGGGGACCCGCCCCCTAACCTCAGGTGGGTGCGCCCCGGCGGCGAGCCGCTGCCCAAGGGGAGCGTGGCCCTGGGGGGCACGCTCAGCATCCCCGCCGTTGCCGTGGACGACGGCGGCGCCTACAGCTGCCTGGCCGACAACAACGTGGGGAACGCCGCCAGGAAGTCGGCCAACGTCCTGGTCAGAGGTGACGGATTTTCAAAATAAGAATTATGTCGACTTTATCGAATAAGGGTCCAATTTTGCTAACTAAATAGAAAGTGCCACTGCCAACCCTCCCACTTCACTTGCTTTGTACGTCAACCAGTGATGAAAAGAGCTTGGTTTGCCCCTGGTAAAATGGCTTTCCATTTAAGTCAATGAATGGACATCCAAATGAAGCCAAAATTTTCATAGCAGTGATAAACGGAGCTTCAAATATCAAATCCTGGCAGGCACGCCATTTGACAGGGTGTTGAGCCGGAGGGGAGGAGCTACGCAGGTGTGGATTTTGCGCCTGGTGGGCGTCCTTCACATTCTCCAAAATGAGTCAGAGCGTGGCGCTGGCTGCTTATGTAACGGACTTTCAAATCATGCGCACGTTTGCAACTATTTTTGGTGTGGACACCTTACTCTTAACAAAAATGTGAAGAGTAGCCATTTCTAACCAACATTTCCTTTTTTTTGAGGGGGACTAAATGCACTTTCTGTTTCCAATTAGCCACCAAAAGCAGTCTATAAACACACTTGCCGTCTCGGAACAGGTCTCCGCAAAGCCCGCTTCTGGATCACCCCGGACCCGTACCACAACGACGATCACATTCAAATCGGGCGCGAGGTGAAGATCAGCTGCCAGGTGGAGGCCACGCCCCCCGAGGAGCTGCGCTTCGGCTGGCTGAAGAACGGTCGCCCGCTGCGCAGCTCCGAGCGAATGGTCATCGCGCACGCCGACGGCGAGGGCTCGCCGGGGGTGACCGACCTGGACATCATCGACCTCAAGTTCACCGACTTTGGCACGTACACGTGCGTGGCCTCGCTCAGGGACGGCGGAAGTCCCGAGATCAGCATCGACGTCAACATCTCGTCCACCACGGGTGAGGGGCGGGGACACGACTGTCAAACATCTAATGAAGGGCAAGCCATTTTTTGTTTCATTTTTGCGGAAAATGTCCTTTTGTTGTCGTTTTTTGTGGCAGTCCCGCCCGAGCTGACGGTTCCCAGGGGGCGCTCTCAGATCATCGCGCAGGAGGGCGAGACGGTGGAACTGCAATGTCTGGTGTCGGGCAAACCCAAAGCCGCCGTCCTGTGGTCCCGCCTGGAGGACGGCGACGCCCCCCCGGCCGAACCCCCGGCGGGAGTGCCGCCGGCTTTGGCCACGGGCGAGGACCCCGCCCAGACGGAAAGTTCCCACGGCGTCCTGAGGCTGGGCAACGTGACCCGGGAGATGGGCGGGACTTACCGCTGCCGGACCAGCCGATACAACGGCTTCAACGTCAAACCCCGAGAGGCGCTGATCCAGCTGCTGGTGCATTGTGGGTAGTGACGCTCCCCAGAGTGCAGCCAGTCTTGATGAGAAGGTGACGGCCATTTTGTGCCTCCCCCCACCCCGCAGTCCCACCGGTGGTGGAACCGGCGTTCTCGGAGGTGCGTCAGGCCCTGGGGCGGGCCTTCGGGCTGACGTGCCGGCTGCTGCGCGCCCACCCGGCCCGCCAACTGCGCTACGAGTGGAAGTTGGGCTCGCGGCTGCTGACGGTGGGGCAGCTGGACGAGCGCAACGACGACACGCACTACCAGGTGCGGGCGCTCAACCGCGAGGGCTACGGCGAGTACACTTGCGACATCAGCAACGAGGCCGGAGCCGGGAGGTGCACTTTCCTGGTCACCGGTGAGTCCAAAACCTTACGCTTGTCGTCCAATAGAATGGCCTCCACACATAACTTCTTGTTTGGACTGTTAATGACTTGACACACACTCGATACTTCCTGTTGGGGATTAGAAACTTCCTCTTTGACCCCAAAATATTTCCAAATTCCAGCTCAAAACCGGGTGGCCCGGTGGAGGAGTGGTTAGCTTGTTGGGCTCGCAGCTTTGGGGTTCTGGGTTCAAATCCAGTTCCGCATGCTCTCCCCAGGCCTGTGTGGGTTTTCTCTGGGTACTTTGGTTTCCTAGCACATTCCGAAGACGGGTTAAGTAGGTTGATTGGACACTCCAAAATTGCCCCTTAGCTGGCGAGTGTGAGGGTTAGAAGCCAGAGTGTCACGCACCACCAAACTTTTGACCAATGAGCAAGCAGTTTGTCGAGGGGGGGGGGGGGGCGCTAAAAGTATGTCCGACGGCTCCGTGACGGACCATGCGACATTTATCCCGAGGGGCTTAAAGCGAGCTGGGAGTGTAAAATGCTAACTGGACAAGTGCGTGAGGATTTCAGTCGTCGCTTTCTTTTATGTCAAAAGTGAGGACGCCTCCACGCTTTTCGTCTCGTGTGTCGTGTCTCCGCCTACCAAAGCTCTTCCGAGCGCTCCCGTCAGCATTTGTCGCCTCCACTTCCGGAGTTAAGCTCCTTAACTCTCCTCCAAAAAAAAGCCATCTCAGCGATCACGCTGACGTTAGCCACGTTAGCACGCTAGCCGTGTTAGCCGCAGTCCCATGGTCAAAAATACACAAATTGGACTTTAAATAGGGACAACACATATCCAAAATTGGCGCTAAAGCTAACATTTGCATCTTTAGTCCTCCATTCAAGACCAGAACAGCTATCTGTCAATTAAATGTCGACCAACGCCAACGGGCTAACGTTGTTTTTGGGATTCCAGGGAAGGCGTACCCTCCCGAGTTCTACTACGACACCCGCGGCGCCCTGTGGCAGAACCGTCCCCGCTCGTACGGCTTCAAGCTCCAGTGGACCCAGATGGAACCCGGCGCCGTGGACCGGGTCCTGGCCTACAGACTGGGACGGCGACAGGCGAGTGTCTCGACCGGCGCCGACCCAGCGGGGGCGACCGTTGGCTAACGGAAATCCCGCAGGTGGGCCAGAGCCGCTGGTGGGAGCAGGAGATCCCCATGGAGGCCAACATCCACCAGGGGGAGCTGTTAACGTACAACCTGACGGACCTGGTCAAACCCGAGTCCTACGTGGTCCGCCTGACGCCCATCACGCGCTACGGCGAGGGCGACGCCACCGAGCGCGTGGTGGCCTACAGCGGTACGTTGGACGGCGACCTTTGACCTTTGGTCTTTGGCTCCACTTGACCAAAGAACCTTGCGTTTCCTTCGCAGCTCCGGTCAATCCACATCTCAGTGAGTCACGCCCACTTTTCCACGTGCAGTGCCAGTGAGAGAATGTTGGTTATTATGGGGTGCTTAACCCATTTTAATGTTTTTTTCTCCTATGTTTAGCTAATGGAATGGCTAATGCTACATTTTGGGAGTCACGATTAAATTGAAAAGGCGTATGGCACGTTCCAAGTCAAGATTGAGGGGGTGCCATATGGTTTTTTTTGTAATGTTCACAGGGGAGTTCCAGTGCGCTTTCGAGGACGAGGCCCTGTGCCTCTTCTCTCAGGATAAAAGCGACGACTTTGACTGGACGCGCCACAGTGCCGCCTCCCGCGACACCAAGTACACGCCCAACACGGGACCCAGCGCCGACCGTCGTGGCTCCAAACAAGGTGCGTTCAAAAAGGAGTTTCCCGTGCTGTACTAAAATGGCCGACTTCCAACAATATACAACCATCTAGAACAGTGGTAGGGAACATATGGCTATTTTGACCCATTTAAGAGCACCTTTGTTCAATGATATAAAAGCTTTTGATTTCATATAAAGCCATAACATCCCATAAGAGTAAGCTTTCATTTCAAATTATTCCACAAAATGTGGGCTTTCATAAAGAGGAAAGCTTTCCTCAATACTAAGTGTCCTGCAAGTGCAATCAGTGGATTGGCATCAGGTGCTTCTTCTGCCCAACCCCCGTTGCTTCGAGTTTGTCAGCTCGGACGGTGCAGGACGGATTTCTCGAACCAAAAGCTGCCCCCACCCTCCCCCCTCCTCACCCACGTTGGCCCAACCCCCGTTGCTTCAAGTTTGTCAGCTATGTCTTTGCTGCATTACTTGAAAAAACACAAAGTAGCCAGTTCAAACTTTTTTTTTTACCTATTTCAAACGTGGGCCATCAAAGTGAAAACTTTTGACCATTTTGACTCATTTAAGAGCACCTTTCTTGTATAATATTTCACCCAATTTTATTATACTCAGCTGTGTAGGATGACAATATTGGCTTTACATTTGACTTAATTTGATGTAAAGGCCCATAAGAGTAGGCTTTCATTTCAAACTATTCCACAAAATGTTGGTTTTCATGAAGAGGAAATCTTTCCTCAATACTAAGTGTCATGCAAGTGCAATCAGTGGATTGGCATCAGGTGCTTCTTGCAGCCCAACCCCCGTTGCTTCAAGTTTGTCAGCTCGGACGGTATCGGCCGGACTTCTTGAACCAAAAGCTCCCCCCTCCCTCCTCCCTCCCCACCTACATTGGCCCAACCCCCGTGGCATCAAGTTTGTCGGTCAGCTCAGTCGGTCAATGCTAGTCAGTGCTTGATGGCAAAAAGCTAGCCTGTGAGCTAAAATCTGGTTCCCGACCCCTGATCTAGAACAACTAAAAACCGAAATAACTTTGGATATAAAAGCCATTTTAGCAGTCCTCCGTATATTTACAGAGGGAAAAAATGTCCTGACAGCACGTTAAGGTGGATTAAGCGGAATAATAACAAGGACGCACGTTCTTTAATCTCTCCTACACGCGCACATTCCAGTTATCAAACGCTTCCGCATTTTGCTGCTAAATTGCGCCCGTGTTCAACCCCGCCCGCTCTTTTAATTCCATTTTCCCAAAACACGCACCGCCAACGGGTCACGTGACACCCGCCAGCGGAAACACTATTTAGGGATTTGTGGATTTGGACCAATTTTATTTGGACGCTGTTGCTCTTTTTTTTTAACCTGGTGCAGCCTCCAGGTGCGTTTAGAAGCATCAGAAGGCGTTGCCAGGGTCGTGGGGGTGCTGGAGCCTATGCCAGCTGGGGAGGAGACAAAATGGTGGCCAGCCAATCACAGAGTGACAAACAACCAATTACACTCAAGGCTAGGGTACAAATTAGCATACAATTATCTTAGCATGCATGGGATGCGGTCGTAAACCAGAGTCCCATGCAAAATGCAAAACTTATACATTGAGGTATCGAACCCAACATCTCCGAACTGCGAGGCCAAAGTGATATCCACTAGGACACCGCGTCAAACCCTCAAAAAATCTCACCATTCATTTGTATTCTCATGACATTTTTTTTTCATTTATTTTTAAACGTGCAGGATACTACGTGTACATCGAGACATCCCGTCCAAGGATGGAGGGCGACAAGGCCCGCCTCCTGTCGCCCTTTTTCAACACGGGTTCCAAAAGTGGCGCCGCCTACTGTCTGGCCTTCTTCTACCACATGTATGGAAAGCACATAGGTGAGTGGGAGTGGCATGATGGCAATGGCGTGGCGGCCATGGCGACGTTCTTTAACGGCTCGCCGCCATTTGGGATTTAGGAGCCCTCAACGTCTTTCTGAGGCAAAAGGGGGCGCCGGCGACACCGGAGGACGCCGTGTGGAGTCTGAGCGGTAACCAAGGCGACCGATGGCGCCGTGCCGCCGTGGACATTCACCCCAGCGCGGACTTCCAGGTCAGACTAGGAAATAGAAATTCAAGAACAGGGCCAGCCAAAAGGGGGCGCAGTTTTGCCAAGAGCTAACCTTTTCAGGTGGTGCTGGAGGGCGTGCGCGGCGCCGGCATCGAGGGCGACGTTGCCGTGGATGACGTGGCCATTCAGGAGGGTCCGTGCAAGGATCCGCCGTCCAATAGTGAGTGACGTCCTTGGCCGTCAATGGCGGCTGCCGAAAAAAGACGTCAATGACGCTTTCTTTCCTCAGACCTGATCTCGTTGGCCCCGCCCCGCCAGTCCAGTTTACCGGCGAGCCTGGTGGCACTCGGCATAGCTCTGATTGGCCCAAGGAGGTGACATCGTGGCCGCCGCTTTTAGCCCCGCCCCATTCCACTGGACGGCCATCCGCTCAGACGACCATTCTTTCCCAATTGTTTTTGGCGTCCGGTCTGTCGCGAGTGGACGTTCAATCTATTTGAAACGGATTGGGCGTCTACTCACTTTTTCACATATTCGTATTTTCCAAAGTATTAAAAAAGTATTTTGTACAAATTACAGACAGGCACAAACTGTGTGCACCATTAACGGTGCTGGACGTCCAAATGATTGGACGCGGGAGGCTTTGTTTACATCTTGCAAACGTTTTTCATTGGCTGTCAACCCTCCCACTTCAAATGTTTTGGCACTTTGGCTTAAGAATAACATGAATAACCAAACCATTTTAAGAGGAATAAATATATTATAATCCTCTTAACTGCCATAAAATTGGACATCAATGGAAATACGGTATTTAACGCACGACGACACACGTCCGCAAAAGCCTCTCGTTGGGGGGGGCGGGTCCGCCATGACACTCAAGTGCCTTCAGAACATCGACACGGCGACCGGGAATAGGCGAAAGCGGACTTTCCCATTGGTCGGCCACAGAATTAATTTTTCAAACAAGCACAACGGGGGGTGGGGGGGTTTGTGTACTTCCTGTCTGGGAAGGAAGTCGCCAGAGACGACGAAGACGCTTTTTTGTCGACTATTTTTCTTTCTTTGGCATGTTTGACCCATAGAAAAGACTTTAGGGGTTCAATTGACGGATGACGCCATGGGACAGTGAACGGAGCATAAGCGGTGAGGTATAATTATGACCACAAGGGGGCACTGAAAGGCGATCGTTCAATGCCAGCCCTGTTATGGATGGAATGATAGAATTGCAGCAAATATCTCATATTTTAATGAATTATAAAGATAACTCTGCATTTATGGAGGATTACAGAAATCTGAATTTTCCCCCATTGTTGTTTATAGAAAATGTAAAAATTGTACATTTGAATAAAAAATATTTACTGTTTTTCCCCTTTGTTTGATTTAAATACATATAAAACGTTTTTAAATACATGACAGGAAAACCTGAAATGATTCAATCAATTATATAAGTATTAGTTTTCTTTTTTTATACTCTATTTTGGAGAAAAGACGGTCAAGCTAGCGTTTAGCTTCCGAATTTGAGCTAGCGTCCACAAGCTACCATGAGTCCGCCGCCGAATAAAAGTATTCGCGTCATATATTTACTATTTATTGAATGATAAAGAGGGCGTCATTTGAACGAAAGTGTACTTTATATTGGACCGGCAACGGTTTTTGAAGTCGCCCTTACCTGAAGAAGTGTAGCTAGCTTGCAAGCAGCCGCCGGATCTCGGCGTCGCCTTGGAAACGGGCCATGGTGGTCGCGCCCCTTGAGCCAAAGTCATGTCGTCAGGCGTCACAGGGCTGCCAACCGGCGATGACACCGGCGACGTGCGGCAGGTGAGGCGTGCGTGGCGAGGCGACGTCCGGGGCGGCGGCCTTTGTAATCCACGGCGGGCGGCAACAACGACGACGAAGACGAGCTTCTCCCGACCGACAGGCACAAAATGGCGGCGGTTAGACTCGGAGTAAGTTCACCGCTCGATTCAATAGCTGCTTTAACGCAGCAAATGAGTTCATACAATACGCCAAGAATTCACCGAGTCTAAATGGAAAGAAGGAGTCGAATAAGGCCCCCGTTAGTGGGTGCACAACGTCTTTTGCTAGCGTTGATTTGACACCTGCGTTTGGGCGTGGGCGCGTTTCGGATGACGACATTTTGGGTTACGACTTCCGGGTTGTAGAAACACTTCTGGGGTCTCTTAATTGCCTTTTTTTCCTTTACTTACTGGCAATGGAAGGCGACTCGATACTTTCATTGTTATGATACTATAATTTTCAACTCGATATTATGATCGAATCACTATAAATTTCGTGTGTATTAATAAGTATAACATTAATATTCCCAATGGTGACGCCCTCTTGTGTCTGTCTGCTGTATGGCAGCCATGATAAGAAAAAGTTCTCGCCTGGAGTCATCGGGCTACTACAGCAGTGACGGTCAGCCCGTCATCTCGTACAAGGAGACTCCTTACAGGTAGGCAGGTGTGTCTTCTGAGGCGTACCCGGCCCGGCCGCCATATTGGATGTGGCCCAGGGGGCCAAAAAAAAAGACCCCTTCCGTGTCTGAAGGCCGGCCTGGTCCTCGCAGGAAGCTTTGGACTCGGATCCGCGCTCAGCCGCGCCCCCGCAGAGTCGCTACGGACGTGGTGAAGATCACCGTCCGCCGGTCCGAGTGCGCCGTGGTGGGCGTCAGTCCGCCGCCGGCGCGCAGGGGGAGGCGAGGCCTGCGCTTGGCCCGGCTTTACCTCATCCCCCTTTGCATCCCCGTCTTCTGGATCCGTGAGTATACCAAGTCCAAAAAGAAGGTGGGGGAGGGAGAAGGATTTAGAAGGATTTGGACCAGAAAAGGTTCTCACGCCAAGACTGTAAAAGCTCGGTAGCCCAAAGGGAAGCGACCAATCCCGTCTCTAGGGAGACGATTCCGGTCCGGAGACGAGCGCAGGTGACGCCCCCAGGCGTTCTCATCCTCCCTTTTCCTGACTTCCATCCCGCAGTGTGCGAGCTGTTGATCGGGCAGATGACCAACGGCACGGTTTCGCCCAACTCGGTAGGAGCTGCCTTCCTCCTCATTTGACCTCCACTGGAAGCTCCTCCCCCTATTCATCTCCCGTCCCGTTCCAGATCTCCGGACGCGGCAACGAACTCCTGGAAGAATTCTACAGCAAGTTCAACGAACTGAAGACTCGGCTCAACAGCTATGAGGAGCTGATCCGAAAAGACGAGAAGGAACCCATGTGGGCCAACGTTCCCAACTACGCCTTGGAGTCGGCCGGTCAGTACGCCGCCGCCGCCGTTCTCACGTCGCAGCACGGGAAAGTCACCGTTTGGGTCGGCAGGCGCCAGCGTGGTGTGCTCCGCTTCGTCGCCGCCGTACAAGGTCAAGTCCGGCTTCTTCGGATCCCTCTTTCGCTGGGGGGCCCGAGGGGCGGTCCGTTCGCGAGTGGTCATCGAGGTGAGGCCCCGCCTTCCGATAAAGCGCTCTCCCCGCCCACCCTGACCGACCCGGCCGGCCCCACCCACAGGGAAAGTCGGAGCTGCAGCCGGGCACCTGCTGGGCCTTTGGCGGTTCGCGGGGGAACCTGACGGTGGCGCTGTCGCACCCGGTGGTGGTCACCAGCGTGACGCTGGGACACGTGGCCAAGAGCATCTCGCCCACCGGAGACATCCCGCACGCTCCCAAGGAGTTCAGCATCTACGTGAGTGGGCCGGACTTTCCCCGTTGATGTCACGGCGCCATTTTCCCTTTTTTTGACGTCAATCTTTTTCCTCCAGGGCTTGACGTCGGCCGATTCGCCGGCCATTAAACTTGGACACTTCAAGTACGACGCCAACGGCCACTCCTTCCAGAACTTCAGAGTTTCGGTGAGTAGCATTGACTTTTTTGGGCCGCAGAAAATGACACGGTGGGCCAGATTTGGCCCCCGGGCCGCCACTTTGCCACCCATTGAGGCCCACCGTGTGTGTCCAATCGTAGGCCAAAGGCTCGCCTGTCAGCACGCACGTGACCCTCCGCGTGGAGAGCAACTGGGGAGACTCGACGTACACGTGCCTGTACAGTTTCAAGGTGCACGGACGGCTGGCGTCCTGAACAGGCCACGCCCCCACCACCGCGGACACCCAGCACATGGACGGACGGCGCTGACCGCTCGCCCGCCCGCCCCACGGGCGAACGGCGCGGGAGGCGGAGCTTCCCGTGGCCCGCCGGCACTCTGACGAGTCAACTTTCGTGAAGATGACCCACTTGATGCGTGCAATACCGTGTATTCGTCGTTTTGACGTCCTTCCGGGCGCCATTTTTTAGAAAAATGGGCGGCGAGGATATAAATGAGGCGGGACGGAGGTGCTTTTCGGCGCCATAGACGACGGCGTGCTTCCCGTTCCTTTTTTCAACTGGCAGCCAGTGAGGGAGGAAATTATTCGGGTGTCATTTTTGCCATTCGTGGTTTTTATTCAATGGAAAATCATGCTTTTAAAAAAAAAATCCCCCAAGACAGCAAATTGTTTTTAGTGTTCACCTTTTTTTAATGGTTGAACTATTTCCATTTAAAAAAAAGAATTTTTTTGGTTCAGATTTTAAAGGATAATAAATATTATTTTCATGATTTTCTATGTATTGCACAATTGCTGTTAGCCCTTGGAAGTTCATCAAGTCTATTTTTTTAAGTTAAAAAAATACCAGCATATTTACACTGTTTGTTTTCTTAAATAATAAACTGAATATTGATATGTCTGTGTTGACGTCAACATTTCACAAAAGTTCCCTTTAAAAAGAAATTTGTTATCTCACAGGAAGTTGGTTTTCAGCGTGATGCTCGGCGACGACTTGGCGGGCGAGCTAGCCGGCGCGCTAGCGTTAGCGATCTCCTGGTCTCCCTTGAGGGCCGCTTCCAGGCGGGCCTTCAGGTGAGGAGACGTGGACACGGCCGACCTAGCAGAACGTAGCAAAATGTAGCGGATTAGCGACCGCAAACAAAATGGCGGGCAGTTCCGTGGGGGCTCACCTGAAAACGGCCGAGTGTTGAGGTCCCAGACGAGTGAGGTGCCCAAGCGCCGCCCGGTGCAGCGAGCGAGACGGCGCCGGGGCCGAGCTCACGGCGTTTTCGGCCAATAGGAAGGAGAGGAGCACCAGGAACAAGATGGCCACCAGTGGAGCGCCTGCAATAACAAAAAAGTACAAGACTCTAAATGCTCTTTATGAGCGGATCAAATATTTCTTCCTACTTTTTTGGGGGGTAAATTCCTAAATAACCAATAAATAAATGTATTTAATAAAATGTTCCTCACGGCGTTGCGGTTCTGCCGCCAGCGTCAGAACCTCCAGGGCGCTCACGGCGTCCAGAACCGTCTGTAGCTCCTCCGGGCTTTCGGGTCGCCGCCGTTCCGCTTTCTGTCAAGCGGGCGATTGTTTTGAGGTGGAACGAGGGGTTAAAGAGCGAAGGGGGCGGGGCTACCTGAAGGAACCTCAGCAGCGGCGGTCCCAGAGCCCGCACGTACGGCGCCGAAAGGTCCGGCCCGCCTCCGAAGAGCCACGCCAGCAGTCGGAAGCAGCGAGAAGCCACCTGGAGAAGGAATTCATCATTACTTTTGTATTTTCTCAAATGAGAAAACCCTGCTGGAGGAAAGGCGGTACTGACGTCGGGGTCCGGAGCGTCCATGGCGTCGCCGAAGCAGCGTAGCGTGTCGGCGTACAGCGTCGGCGCCCCCGCGCACACGTCGGGGCCGGCGGCCGACAGGAAGGCGGCCAGCGCCGTCAGCAGGGCCGCTTGGTCCGCCCCCTCGGCGTGGCGAGCGTCCAGCAGCGTGCGTAGGGCGGAACGCGCCACGCCCTTCCAAGCGTCGTCAACGCCACTTTTTTCCAGGCGACTCGGCGAGGATGCCAACGCCGTTTTGAGAGACAGCAGGAGCGTGCGCGCCACCAGGCCGGGTCCCGCCACGTCCAGATCGGGGGCGGAGTCCGAGGCATCTGGGAGGGGCCACACGCCACTTCCTGGAGGACGGGACTCTAAATGGAATAAAATGAGATGAAAATATTAATGATCATATTAAATAAACACTATAATGCCAGAGTGGGAAAAAGTAATATAAACATCTGAATAAAAAGCAAAAAAATACTAAATCTTAAAATAAACACCATAATAATATACTAGAATATTACCATGTTGTGCAGCGGGTCGTACAGCCAGTTCTTGTAGCACTCCCAGGAGCAGGTAAAGGATTGTGGGTAAGACGGCCACGCTTCCTGCGCCGCAACATCCCGGTCAATTCCGATCGGTACGCGACGCGGCGGGATTCGGGTGGGGACCCGGTTCACCTTGAGGCGAGCAGAGCGCCGGCAGCTGCGAGAGGACGCGCAGGGCCGACGAAACCAGTAGGCAATCGCCGTCACTCAGATTCCACACTCGGTGCTCCGAGGCGGCCATTTTGGGACAGAGAACGGGCAGCTTTCTCAGCAAGACACTCAGGCAGATCTCCAGCGCCCCGAAGACCAGCGAGCGTCCGGGCACCAAGCCGCCCGTGTCGCGGCCCTCGCCAAACTCCGGCACCGTCTCCTTCTCCGACGCGCCGTCGTCCGCTGCGGGGGGAGGAGGAGCCACAGATGGACGCTGGCAAACGTCGCTCAGTGGTTTGGGCCTCACCTTCCACGCCGCGTCGCTTCTCGCCGACGTGCTCCCGAGTGGCCGTCACGATCCGTTCCAAGAGGTCCAAGGCGTCCGCCTGGACGGCCGCCGACTCTCCGGTGACCATCAGCCTGTGCAGGACGGCCAGGATCTCCACGCTCAGCGCCTACGTGGGCGTGGACGACGAGTCATAAAGGGTCAAAAGGGCGCCCGGGATGGGCCTCACCTGGTCGCTGGCCACTTTGGCTCGGGCCCAGGGGACGTCCAGCGGCGCCTGTAGCGCTCGCAGACAGGAAGTGATGTTCTCCGTGCGCGCCTCCGAGTGGGGGGAACACAGGAAGTGCACGCTGAGGCCTGTGGCAAAGACACGGGGGAGGTGATCTAAAATGGCAACCATGATGATGAAAAAAGGGGAGGGGCAGACTGATAGAGGGCATCCCTTGAAATAGGGGGACCTTTTGGGACCTTTGTGACCTTTCACCTCACTACCCCAACATGTAAACACTACATCTATCTGAACAAGCCGGACAAATGGTGGCGTGCTCACCCACGATGAGGTGGAGTCGCTCGGCCCCGACGTCTTCGGGACTGCGGGGGGCGTCACCCCTCATGGAGGTGGGCGTGACCGGGCGGGACAGGTTGTCGGGGCCGTCGTCGCACGTCACAAAACCTGGAAAAGAGAATGATTAACAGGAATGAAAAAAATCAAACTTAATAGCAGATGTGATTTCACAATAATCAAAGGGCAGACTGTTGACTTTCCCCAGAGTGCAATACCTGTGCTTCGCAGCCAGAGGGCAGCGGCGTGCAAGATGGGCGCCCAAGATGCCGAGTAATAACCTGCCATCTGATGGGCCTTGAAGAAGGACCCTACGGCCACGAGGTCCTCGTCGTCCCGCGGCAGAGCGAGGGCGCCGTAGTCCCGCAGCGCCGCCAGCCACAGACGGCTCAACTCGGGCAGATCGGACCGGACCAGCGCCAGGAGACCCCCGCCGTCGTCCTCCTCGGCGACCTCTCGTCCGCTCTTCCGGACGGCCGCCACGTAAACCTGAAATGGGCCGGTCAGCGTCACGGCGTAGGCCGAGCGGCCTCCGTGGCGTTGACGTTCACCTGCGCCCAGGCCTTGAGGACGGCCAGCTTCTCCATGGTCACCGTGGCCTCGTCGTAGAGCTGACCGCGGGCCTCGCTACCGGCCCGGACCTTGGCCAGGGACGAGGCTAGGAGACGGTGCACGCGTTCGATGTCGCGTGGCTCGCTTAGCACGCCGCTGGTTAGCCACGTGCTGCACACCTGACAGTAAAAAAGTTTTAAAATATATATATATTTTTTTTACTGAAAAGATTAAGACCAGTGTGGGTGTAATTGTCCCACCTCACAGGCCTTGGCCGTGACATCAGGAGGAGCGTCGGGGGCGAAAGCTGGTCTGAGAGCAGCTCCGACCTGCGGGGAAAAAAAAAAAAAACACTAAAGAATGATCCTTTTATTTTAGCACCCCCGGCAAACCCAAACGCTCACATTGGCCTGGTACTGCTCCAGAACGACGTGGCCCGGGAACTCGGGCTCTGCCACTTGCCCGAAGGCCGCCATGATGGCCAAAAGCGCCTGCAGGCCCGCCAGCCGCAGCCGCTCGTGGGGGTCGGTGGCCGCCATGAAGGCCACGCGCACCAGATCGCCCAAGTGGAGCACCAGGAAGTCTGAGCGCAAAAGTCGGACGCCATTTTCGCATCTTGGCGTCCGAAGGGCCAATTTTACAAAAGCGTAAAAAAGGTCGGGCTTACCGGCAGAGTCGCACGCTCGCTTCTCTTGCGCTGAGGCCAAGTCAAAGTGGGCGGGGTCTTCTTTCTGGCACTGCGAGATGATGCGACAAACGCACTCCACGGCGAAGCGGCGCGTGGGCCAGCGGGTGGCCGGAAACGGGCCCGGCGAGTCCGACCCGGCGCGGAAAGCCGACGAGTCGTCATCGTCGTCGCCGCCTCCCGCGCCACCGCCGCCGGGGTCTGCCTCCTCCGCGCTTGCACACGCTGTGGGGATAGAAAGGAAATACCCAAACCATTGGAAAAAAACTCCCCAAAAATAAATGTTGAATAAGTGTCAAAATAAATATTGAAAATCAGGCTAAAATGGAAATATTATATTTGAACGAGGTCAGCACGGTGGACTAGTGGTTAGCATGTTGGGCTCGCACTTCAAGGGTCATGGGTTTGATACCAGGTGGGGCCTGTGTGGAGTTTTCATGTTTGTCTACATACACGCTTGGCTAATTGTATGTGATATTGTCACTGATTGGTTGTTTGTCTCCCCTTGCACTGCGATCAGCTGGGATAGACTCCAGCACCCCCCGCGACTCTGGTGAAGATAAACGATTCAGAAAAGAGCGACTCACCGATGGAGGCGGCGGCCAAGACGTCCTTGCAGAGCTTCAGCCTGTCCCCCAGCGTCCCGCCGGCTTCTCCGGAGGTCATCAGGTGGACCAACGTCTCCCGGACGTCCCTGCGGAGTCCCGCCTCCGACTCCCGATCCAGCAGGGAGAAGAGCGCCCCCTCCAGACCGGCCTCCTTCAAAGTGACGTCTGCAGAGGCGGGCGAGCGTCCAGATCGGTTAGTAAACAGAATGGCGTTTGGGGGCGGCGGCCACCACCCACCTAGTTGCGTTTTGTCCCGCCTCCGCGACGGCTCCTTGGGCGGCGCCACGGCGAGCCGGCGGACTTGGGGGGCCTCGCGCTGGACCAGCTGGCGCAGGCACGCCACGGCCGCCTGACGCAGGAACAGCTGCGAGCTGCGAAGGTTGGCCTGTCACAAACGAGCGGTGGCTGGTTAACCCACGACGAACCAGAACACGGAAAGGAGGGCATTTTAAGGCGATTACACGTGAAGAATGGTGTTAAATGATTGGTTGCCGTCGACGGCGGTAGACGTCCAATCCGATAGAAGCGTTAGATTGGTTTTTATCATCCAGGAATCCAAAATGGTGTCGCTTCGATCGGATTAGAAGCCTACTGGTGATGAAGTCATTAATAAAAGAAGTCCTGGTGGCAAACCCTTATCAATTGAGAGCAAAAAGATGATTGGACGCCATGTGGTCATCAGTGTTACTAGGAAAAAAGTGCATTAGAAGGACAGGCAAAGCAAATTTAAAGGAGACATATTATGTTGCGCTCAATACCTTATGAAATTGTCTTTGCTTCCATATATATTTAATATTTGATTGTGATTGGCTACTGCCAATAGCAATGGGTTTTTACATGATATATCTCCTTTTTTAGTGTTTAGTTGAACCAATCCAAAGATTTCCATTCAGGGAGGGAAGGGGGGGGGCACCTACCTTCCTGGAACATTCCAGTAAGACATCCTAGAAGAGATGACATATGTGGACTTTAAAGCAAAACACCTACACCTCCTGATTGGTCGCCCTTGACAGCTATATAGACCTTAGTACTGGCCCAAAAGATTGCCATGTTTGTAGTGTAGACGTATTTGGAATGATCTGATCTTTTTGTGCAGCCCAGATTGAAATTTCGCAACTCTGTGAACTTATTCATAAAATGGAAAATTCTGTTTCTAACCCATGTGACTCCGCCCACATTTTCTTTTCTGGCCTCTGTGACCTTTAAATTAACAACCCCAAAATGTCCCGAAGAAAGACCAAGTCCGCCATTTTGGTGCTAGGTTCGCGTGTGTGTGTTTCGGATGCATTCTTACGCAAAGTGTCGGCACCAGGTTCTCCAGTTGGACGTGTTGCGGGCAGAACATGTGCAGCTGCTGCAGACAGGAAATGGCCCGGGCCCGGACCAGACAGTGGGGCGTGGCCTGCATGGCGCCGCACGCCGACAGGCAACTGGAGCGCAACGCCGCCACGTCGGAGCCCTCGCCTGAACAACGAAATTCCACGTTTAGCATTTTTCCGGGCGGCCCCGATCCCCGAGTGCCCTCCCTACCTTGCAAATCCGGGCCCAGGCGGGCGACCAGGGCGTGCAGGCAGCGGCCCAGGCTGCGGTGCACCTCGGGGTGGGTGGGCGGAGCCGAGAGCAAGAGGCGGAGCACCAGCTTGAAGGAGGCTTCCGCGTGGGCTCGATACAGATTGGACGAAAGGTCCGCCAACAGGGACAGGCTGTGTAGAGACCATGTCTGGAGGACAAAAAATATAATAATAATGGATTAGCACACAGGTGTCAAAGTGGTGGCCCGGGGGCCAAATCTGGTCCGCCGCATCCATCCGTGTTGCAGTACCTGAACCTCGGGAGAGGTGGCGTCTTGACTGAGCGTGAAGAGCACCCCCAAACACGCCGACAAATGCTGAGGCGAGCTGACTCCGCCCACGTAGCGGTGCAGCGTCCCGATAGCCAGAGCGCAGCCGCTGCGGGACGCCGCGTCCCGGGCTTTTTTGAGCCTGCCAATAGAAAACCACGTCGAAAACTCCATCTTCATCATTTTAGTTAGCATAGCCGCACGTGCGCTAACCTCTCGAAACAGAGAAGCGAGACGGAGATGGTGAAGCCGGCGTCTCCGACCACGTGCGCCAGGCGCGCCAGTCCCTCGGCCGCGGCGCACCGTAGGGCGGCGCTGTCGGCGTCCAGCGCCCCCAACAGGAGAGACGCCGCCGGGGCGCGGGCCTCCACCGGGCCGAGAGAACCTCGGCCGGTTTTGGGGTCCTGAGGAGAACGTAGCATTTAGCTAATTCTATTCAAAATATGCCACAGAGATGACAAATACGATCAATCTTTCGTTGTTTACTACAGACAGTCTAAGTATGTATTTCGTGTCAAATAGAAATAAAATATTCAGCAGATACAATAGAAAATATTGTTTTGTTAAAATTCTTGACCCACTATGAGATCATTTTGAACGTTTGGCAGCTCTGATATAAGAAGATGGGACAGTACCTTAAGAAAACAACAGAGGGCAGCACAAACACGAGTCTGGACCGCCTGCCGTCGTTGACTTTTAGTCTGCTTGAGAGTCTGAACAAACTGTTCCAGAATCTTCAACCTGGTGCACACAAAAATGGCAAAAGTCACAAAATATGTCACATCAAAGTCAAATAACTGATTCCATAAATTAAAAGAGAAACAAAACAAGACAAACCTCTGAGCCGAGATGATGTGCGGGAAGAGATGGCCGAAAAGTTGAGTGATGGCGGCGGGCAAGGCGGTGCCGGGGCTCAGGGGGGCGGGGGCTTCGTCACCCCCGTCGCAGAGAGCGAACGGGTCATCGTCCAAAGATCCCGCCACTGAATATATCTGCGAAACGCCGTTATCGGCACCGGAATACTTAGTTAGCTTTTATTTAGCATCCAGCTAGCTATACTCACCCGATCCTCCACGTAGCCGCTTTCGTGGTAGGCGGGGCCGAGCAGCGGCAAGTCGTCGCCGTGACAGAGGGACGACAGGAAGTCAGGTTCCGAGGGCGACCGGCTGAGGGTCTCCGGGGCCAGCAGGTCCGACACCAGCTGGTTCATCAGCAGACCGAAACTCTCTGTTGGACCACCCGAGAAAATATTAAATCTGTCGTGAGAAAGCGGGACGACGGCGGTGTTACCCGTGTAGACGTGCGGCGAGAGCGTGGCAAGCAGCTCGTACGCTCGTAGTCGGTAGAGCGGCGCCCACGCCGCTAGGCGGGAACCGTGTAGACCCACCAGGACGGGAAGTCTGTGGGTGGCGGGGAAAAAGTTAGTGACGTTTTTTGACGGGCGTAATGGCGGCGACTGACTTTGGGAGGAGGACCACGGCGCATGTGATGGGCACGAGGAGATGGCCAATGACGTCATCGCTCAGCAGTTCCTTGCAGTGGAGCGCCAGCTTCTTCATGGCTGATCACAAACACGCAACATGCCATAAGTGTGTGTATTTGCACGTATGACATGATACATTTTTGCAATGTCATGTGCTAATTGCTAACGATGTACGAGCACTTACCACAGAGCGCCCCGGCACGCCCTTCCAGCGTCACCTTCCACGTAAAGTAGTCCCCTCGCCTGAGTTCCATTTCCTGCTCCCTGAGGGAGGCGGGAAACACGCAACGCCACAAGAGGAGGAGCCGAGGGAGGTGCTCATCCACAACCGCTGGACCTGAAAACACACACAAAACCATTAGATTCAAAGAAGCCATTTTAAAATCTCATATTCAGTTTTACATTAACATATCATATATTTTACCCAGAGTGCACAGGGAGGAGACGAGCAGCCAACCGACATGTGTCCTCTGCAACGCGAGGCGGGCGTTCTGCGAGGCCGACCGCAACAGTTCTTCGGCCAGGTCCATCACCGCCTGCGGAAAAAAAGCCCGATTAGCCCGCGTCGCTAACTTAGCTCCACCTCGCCGTTCGTGCCTCGCTCTTGCTTCGCGGTATTCCCAGGGCGCGGCTCTGCACCGCCGCCACCAGGGCGGCCAGCCCGGTGCCGTAGCCCGCCACGGCCTCCGGACAAGACTTGAGCGCCGCCAGACGCTCGAAGCAGCGCTCCAACAGGGGGCAGCACTGCGACGGAACGGCCGACGCCACGCAGCGGAGGCACCAGGCGGCGGCCAGGCGGGCGCGGGGCGCCGGGTGGAGGAGGACGGAAAGCACCGAGTCCAGGAGGCCTGTGGGAAATGGAAAAAAATCATCATTCATTTGTTTTTGTAAATATAGGAGGACATTTTAAATGCTAAATTGTCCCTCGCGACAAGTGTGATTGGTTGTTTGTTTTTATATGATGGAAATCGACACAAAAAAGGTGAAAATGGAGATGGTGTGAAACCTGTACTGCTGTCTGTAAAAAGGGGGGCAGCCGTGGAGCCCAAGTCTTGGATCAGAGCCCCCAATTCCAGAAGACAGCAGACCAAAACGTGAGGACTGGAGCTAGCGGCATTTCCGTCTGAGACATCTGGTGCACAAAAAAACACATTTAAACGTTAAGAATTAAGTTGATTCATTAGATTTTTTTTCCATTTACAACATTTTTTAAAAAGTAAAACAAATAGGAGACTGAATTGCCCATTCCCCAGCGCCAACTCACCCAAAGCGTGCTTTTGCCCCGCCACGGTGGCGCACAGGTGCCTAGCGGCGTTGCCCTGAGCCTTCTCGCCCAAGAGAGAGCCCACCGTGCTCCTGAGGATGAAAGAGACGCAGCGGCAAGTGGCCACGCCGTCGCCCGTGCCGGAGGCCATCGCCATCAGGTGCGACAGGAAGGATGCCAAGTTGGCCTCCAGCCAGGCGCCGCCCATCAGCGATACAAAGAGCACACACGCCTGCGTGACACCGACGCGGACCTCCTTGCTCACGGAGCTGGTCCCCTTCAGCATGTCGCCGCTGGCCCGTAGAAATCCGGCTCCGCCCCTGGCAAATCCCGCTGCCAACAGGTCCGTGACCTCCTGCAGGGCGCCGCGTCCTCGGACCGTCTGTTTGGGGGCTGCCGTGGAAGAAAAAAACAAAACGTGAGAAGATGAAGGGCGCCGTTGGCCGTATTCGCGTGGAATGTACCGCCGCCGTGATCCCCGGGCGCCAACGCGGACGCCAGCAGGCTCCCCAGCAGCTCGGCGACGGCCGCCCGGGCGTCGTGGTCGGAGCCCTCAAAAGCCCGGAAGCACAGCGTGGCCGTATTTTCCAGCTCGTTGCTCCACAGGAAGGACGCCTCCCGCTGAAGCTCCAGCAGGCACTGGCAGAGACACAGAAGCATAAAATGTAGCAACAATGCCATCCTGTACCAACAATCCTTTTTTTATGAATACTATTTTCTTCTTTTTCATACTAATTGACGGTCAATGTAACTGTTAACATTTACATTTACCGGAGAAACATGAAAAGAGCTTTTATTGCCCTCCCCAAAATGGTCGCAAGTGGCCATTTTGGTACAGGAAAAGTTCCCATTAAAGTCCATGGATGGACATTAAAATTGAGTCTTAACTATCTTAAACCGGTTAAAGCTATTTGGCTGCCATTGATGGCAGAGAACGTCCAATCCATTTCAAGAGGGGAGGCCTAGCATTCATTCAAATGGACTGGGCGGCCATCTTGGGTAGGGCGAACAATTTCTAAAGGATTTTTGTACATTACGTCACCACGACGCCGCTCACCTTGGCCGCGGCGCATCGGACCGCCATGGAGCGGTCCGTCAAGCAATTCCTGGCCGCCTTGTAGACGTCGCGATGCCCCGACGCCCCCTCGGGGCCCAGCCCCCGCAGCATCCTTTCCAGCGACGCCATGATCTCGTAGCGACCTTGGGACTGGCGGCAAAAATGGCGAGACGTCAGAAACTTGAACAATGGGCGTTGTTGGCCACACCCACCTCGGCGTGCTTCAGGGCCTTGAGCAGGTTGGCCAGCGTGTCCTTGAACAAGCCGCCCAGGAAGCAGCCCAAATGCTCAAACATGGCGCCGAGGCACGCCACCGCCGCCCTAAAAACACAGCAGCACGCCTTCCTGTCGTGATCCTTTTTTTTGCAAGGAGTCGTCCCTCGTTTTTGGGGTTTGGCGAACTTACAATCTGTTGGGAAGAGCGGACGGCGAGTCATCCCGGACGCGAACCACGTCGTTGCACTTTTCCACCAGTAGGCTAGCGGCGACGGCATCTCCCAGGCGGAAAAGCAGCGCCAGGCAATGGGCTAGCAAAGCGCGGGAGGGCGGGCCGGGCGAGCCCACCAAAACGCCCGACAGCTGATCCACCAAACGACGCTGATTCTGTTTTACGGTAGCCTGAAAAAGAGAATGGACGTATAAGTTAATTTGTGCATATCCGCCGCCATCTTGAAAAATGATACTCCTTTTATGTTAACTTGTCAAGATAAGCACCATCAAAAATGATTGACAATTAAACACAGACAACTCACCTTGTCGCTGGAGGGGAGGAGCTTCTTCAGGCGGCAAAGCCAATCAAAAATGAACTCAGCCCGCTGATGTTCACTCAATTGACTGCACACTTCTTCGTCCAGCAGGAGGCTCTGGACGCTCGCCATCTTCTTTCTTTTCTTCTTCTTCTCATAAAACAGCAGACAACAGCCTAGTAAACATCCTGGCCAAAAAGACATTACATATCATTATCTTGACTTGATTTTTTTTCAAACTAGCAAGTGTTGAAGCTGAAACTTTATTGGAAAACATTAACAGTCCATAAACTTCACTAGGAAAATGCAATTGCTAACAAAATAGTGACAAACATTTTATTAAATACTTTTGAAACCTTGCAACTCGTGGACATAAATACACAAACAAGTCATTAGCTGCCAGTGACGTCAATAGACGTCCAAGTCTATCGGCTGACTCTCACCGACTTAATTACTAATGCGAGTGAAAAACTCTTAAATTCACGACAGACACGACAAAATAACCACACGACTGGACGTCTATTACCGTCAATGTTTCTAAAAGACTATACACCCGAAGGCATGCTCACTTTTTAGAACTTTAACCTAGCGAAAGTAACATTGGTGACGTTAGCATTAACCGGCTGACAGAAGGAGCTAAACACCAAAAGCTGACGCACAAACCAAATAAGAATAATGCGCTTCTACCTAAAAACTTTAATAAAGGGTCTACAAACCTTCGAGTGGAATTTGACGGTGCCGAAGTTGTCGAAAGTTGAATTTTACTTTCTTTAGTGTTCTTTTGATGTTGAGGGATAAAAGAAAAGAGCGGCGGAAGTGGCTGGAAAGTGAGCACCGACAACTTCTGGTTACTTCTTCCCTTCGAAATAAAACATTATGACAGTGTAACAAAGCTTCATAAACAATAACAAAAGCACCTTAAACTGTTAATAGCGCGAAAATGGTAGGAAGTTATCCCATAAGGAATACATTTTATGTAACTTGTGCATTACGTCACAATTGAAGCGGGAAAGTTTAATATGAAGTAAACTGAACACATTTTCTTTGTTTATGTACAGGAAAACATTATTTTGAAATATATTTAAAATAAAGGATATAGATCTTTAAATAAAAAAACGAACAGAGAATGATTTAAAAAGTAGACAATATATTGTTTATTTGTTCAACATGCTTGAAAAATAGTTTTTTCCATGTACTATGGGATTTTGAGCAGCAATTCCAGTATGTCATGAAATATGATATGAATAAAATTGATTGGACGTCCAGCGCTGTCAATGGCATACGACGGGTTAAATGAGGTCACCAGTCCGACTGGTCCTAGCTCAGGCTACGTAATCGATAGTCGAGCAGAACCGAGAGAACCTGAGAAGGTTCTAGAACTTTCGAACCTGGTTTTATTGGCCGCGGGGCGGCGGTCCTACCGGAGCTCGCAAAGTGACAACTAAATAGGCTAAAATATCGTTAGCAAACCAGACGAAGATTAGCAAACAACGCTAACGTCAGCAAACAGGGCTAACGTTAGTAAACAAAGCTAACGTTAGCAAACAAAGCTAAATCTTGCGGCCAGCCATGTTCGGCTGCTTGGTGGCCGGCCGCCTGGTGCAGACAAACGCTGTCCAGGTGGCCTCGGATAAATTCGTCTTCGATCTACCGGAGTACGAGAAGGTCAATCACGTGGTGGTGTTTATGCTAGGCACCGTTCCCTTCCCGGACGGCATGGGCGGCGCCGTGTACTTTTCCTTCCCGGACCCGGAGAGCGGCGGATCGGTGTGGCAGCTGCTCGGCTTCATCGCCAACGACAAGCCGAGTGCCATCTTCAAGATCTCGGGGTTGAAGACGGGTCAGGGTGGGGCGCACCCGTTCGGTGCGGTAGCCTCGGCCACTCCTTCCATGGCGCAGATCGGCGTCTCGGTGGAGCCCCTGGAGCAGCTGGCCCAGCAGACGCCGGTGTCCGGAGCGGCGGCGTCCACGGCGGACACGCTGCGGCTCTTTACGCAGAAGATGTTGGACAGTTTGTACAACTTCGCGTCATCGTTCGCCGTCACGCAGGGCCAGATGACGCCCAACCCCAGCGAGAGCTTCGTCCCGGCCAGTTGCATCCTCAAGTGGTACGACAACTTCCAGAGGCGCATGAACCAGAACCCAAACTTTTGGAAGAACTGAACCGACGCACGAAAAGCTCTCGATGCGTCGTTTTTGGACTTTGACGCAGACGACCGAGATGCTTCATTTTGCCTAAATAATACTCATGTAGTTACTATATAGTATTATTTTCCTGATGCCAAATAAATATCTTTTTTTCCAAAACTTGCAAGTGAATCTTTGGTTTAAGTGTCCATTTCTAATTTTATGTCATAAACTGCTCCTAGGCTCCAGAATGGTCCTCAATCCAGTTTGACATTTTGTAGTCCATCAAGTGCAGACCTGCCAAAAAGTCTCAAGAGGCCATGCCACAAAACATGCAGATAGTCTACAGTTCTGGTTTAAAGTGGCAATTTTAGTCTCTAATTTTACTACACAACTGAAACTATGTTGTTGAAAAAAACCCACTCCTCTAACCAGTTTGACAGAAAGAATAACTTGAAAAACTTGAAGAAGACCCATAAATACTCAAGAGGGAGATGTTCCAAAATGCTCAGAAAGTCTAATATTGTGGTTTGAAGTGGACATCTGTGGCTTAATTTAAGACAACTCTAATTGGGTTATTTCAAAATGAAACCCTGTAATCAAATTTAGTATGAATAGCAGACTGAAGAATCTGACATATTTTACTCATTCTTTTTAGTATGGCTGTTTCATTTTGATATCACATTTTACTCATTCTTTTTGTGGCGGTCTTGTTTTAGTATCGCCACTGAAGGGTTCAGCTCTTGTTCCCAACTCAATTACAATATGAACAGAAGGATGGGTCCGAGACTCCTCGACTACAATGTTAACAAAAGGCTCTTCCTGAGATTCTTATTTCAAGGTGGGATTCACACTGATAAGAGACCAGATGGAGGACTTCAAAGGGCAGAGGAACAAAGAGCAGGGCAGAGGGTCGGGACTTTATAGGACCAGCGGAGACAGAGGTCTGGATGATGTGGATTCAAGGCTGGAAGATGTGGAGCCCAGAGAAACCCACCCCTCACAGCAGCCCTGGACCAGCCCACATCTCATTATTAATCAGCGAATGAATATGCATTTTTGTTGGACTATAACTGGGCAAACGCGGGTTTGGACAATGTCTTTTCCATCCTCCGCTTTAGGACATCAACACTCAGCGGGCTTATTCTATGGGAGGGAGACCCGGAGCTCTGTATGAATCAATATGAATGGAATAAACCATCTGTGGATGAACTCGCACAACCCTGGTTTGTCTCCTCCGATGCTGAACACGCTCCATTGTTAGACTGGAGACTACAGAGTTAAGGAATTGGAGTCAGGTGAAATAGTTTAGTCTAACAAGACCCATGAAAAGTTTCAAGAAGCCATACCTAAAACCATGAGACTAATGATTTGGTGTCCATTTGGCCTCAGTGCTATCAACTGGAATTGAATAATTAGTAACTCAATGACTGCACAAGACATCCCAAGCATTGACCGCATGTTTTTTCTTATATTTATAAACAGCATATTGCACAATTAGCAACAGAAACAACCCTCAGCTTCCACCACTTGAATATGTTGCCCTCTGGAATGTGATAAAGAGAGCCATAACAGCCAAGAAAAACAGACTCAAGGACTCTTTCTTCCCAAGAGCTGTCACCGTACTCCACCCGAGATCTCCACCTAGGATCTAATCAAGACTTATTCCTAGTCACCTTGCACGCCTTAACCATGTTGACTACTATTTATATTTTTTCTTATTTACTATGTTGGCCACTTATTTATCTATTACTATTTATTGATTATTTATCAATCAGTATGTAGACTCAGCAAGTGGTGCGCTCACAACAACTTGGCGCTGAACATCTCCAAAACAATGGAACTCATCCTGGGCTTTAGACGGAACAAGGCCGCCCCGCTCTGCTAATATCACTTGGACTACTTATTTATTATTGATTTATCATTTATTTGTCTGTTTGTTTTCGTTATTTGCGCTTTACGTGAAGAAAGCTTTATATCTAATTGTACTGACAATATAATGACATTATATATATGACAATAAAAGCATTCCACTCAATTCAATTAAAATATGATACTTTAGTGGTAAGAATAAAATATTACCTATTTAGTGTGCGCTTCCTTAATGTGTGTGATATTTCCGAGCAGAGAGGCGGTGCCTGAACGTCACACAGCCAGTGGGCTCCATTCCATTTCCTCCCGGTTTGTGTGTAGTGTGTGTGTACTTGTGTGTGTTATTTTGTAGCCCGCTGTCCACTCGGTCCACTTTGACCTCTTTGGACCTCCTCGCTAGCCGAAATGGACGCCGCTCCTGGGTGTCCGTCATAATATTTGTTCCTCGCGCTAGGACCGACAGAGCCACAATTCCCCTCCCCTTTCTCCCCCAGTCGCCAACGCCGTTAAAGAACGAAGCCAGGGTGAGTGTTTCTGCGGGACCGGGTCGGCTCGTGTCTTGTATCCCGCCGCTGCGTCGCGGCCTGCCTGCTCTCTTGGAACTCGAGGTCCGAGGCTTCAGTCGGAGGCCGTGCGTGTTTTTGTCGACTTTGACCGCTAGCGCTAAACGAAACCTGCCGGGGTCACAGTCATAGTCGTCGCAGCAGCGGCGCATTTACTATATTTTTTTTGTATTTATTCTTTATTTTAATGTCTAATAGGGGGAATTTACGTTTTGGTGTACGGAAGTGTTAAGTCAGCTTACTGCCAGATAAGCTAGCGTGGTGCTAGCGGTGAGTTACCCGGCTAACAGAGGGAAATTATACGCTCAGTACTTTAAAATTTCGTGAGTCACAAATTTCAAATATGTTTTATGTCTTTTATTGTGTTTATAGAATGTTTTTTTGTGACTCTGGGTTGAGTTCTGCGGCGTGACATTCACGAATTTGCCCTGGTGTTGTTGTTTGTTGTCGCTAGGGGCCTAGCTGGCAGGGATGCTAATATGCTAAAGCTACACGTCTGTTGATTCTTGTTTGTGTCTCTCAAGGGAGTTGGGAGGGGGGCAAACATGTGATTAAAATGTCTGGGGGGGGTTAGTGCTTGGTTTCTTTAGAACACTTGATCTCATCATCAAGTTGACTCATGTTTTTCAGACTTTTTGTGAAGAGGAAGAGGATTTTCCTCCTAATCTGGTTAATTTGTGGCTTGGGGGTTGTGTGATTCAGTGTTATTTTTCTGTTTGCTATCTTTGGATCATAGTTTTGTTTATTTGTCTCAATGTCTTGTTGGCGATATATCTTTGTCAGTGACATAGTTGAGTGATACTTGTATTACATTATGTGTCAAGCTCCTTTCATAAATTCTGACGGAATCTTTTTGTGTCCCCCATAATGGCAGACGCCAACACTTGATGTCCCAAAATCCTCCTCCAGAGCGACTCTCGGCTTTTTTGGTGGCTTGGATGAATCTCAAGCGGACCGCCGACCACAAGCACTGATTGGCCAAGAGCCAGACCGCGTATCCGACGGCCATCCAAGGTCAGCCTATAAGATAATGTGCAACTGTATGAAATATTTGGCCGCCATTGACGGCAGTGGACGTCCAGAAAAAGAGCGTTCAGGCCATGAATAATAGGTATGATGTCATATTTTGAACCAAAATGTCTGTTTTCTTTGCCAGTGGAGAGGCGTCATGGCCGACGTGGACCCCGACACCCTGCTGGAATGGCTCCAGATGGGTCAGGGCGACGAGCGCGACATGCAGCTCATCGCCCTGGAGCAGCTCTGCATGCTGTTGCTCATGTCTGACAACGTGGACCGATGCTTTGAGACGTCAGTATTGGCCAAAATTCTGAAATATTTTAATGTGATCGTATCATACTCCTTTAAAAAAACAACAACAACTGTGATGTTGTATTTTATCACCCCTTACATTGAATCATTTCACCTCAGGGTAAATATAGTATACAAAATAATGAGGAGAGAACTATTAATGCTTTATAAACTCTTTTATTTGAGTTATTTTTCTATATTTATGATTTAGAATATGAGGGAAGAAAATCTATGGTTCTAATTTTTTTATTTTTCCAGTCTTAAATGAAGTCTTAGTCATGTTTTTTTTTTGTGTGTGTTGCGTTCAGGTGCCCCCCGCGGACGTTCCTCCCGGCGCTCTGCAAGATCTTCCTGGACGAGAGTGCCCCCGACAACGTCCTGGAGGTGACGGCCCGCGCCATCACCTATTACTTGGACGTGTCGGCCGAGTGCACCCGCCGGATCGTGGGCGTGGACGGCGCCATCAAGGCGCTGTGCAACCGCTTGGTGGTGGTGGAGCTCAACAACAGGACCAGCCGAGACCTGGCCGAGCAGTGTGTCAAGGTGGGGTGGCGACTCGGCCCGTGGTACTAGTTAAACTACAGTTGAATCATACATTTTCAAGCTCTATCGTATTTTCTCGTATATTACCCGCCTCTGTGTATAGTACAGGTGTCAAAGTGGCGGCCCGAGGGCCAAATCTGGCCCACCGCATCATTTTGTCTGACACCCTTGGCGTATAGTAAAATTGTGGATTTTTTTTTCCGATCAGGTCCTGGAGTTGATCTGCACCAGGGAGTCTGGCGCCGTGTTTGAGGCGGGCGGCCTGAACTGCGTGCTGAGCTTCATCCGGGACAGCGGCCACCTGGTGCACAAAGACACGCTGCACTCGGCCATGGCCGTGGTCTCGCGCCTCTGTAGCAAGATGGAGCCCCAGGACCCCTCGCTGGAGACCTGCGTGGAGTCGCTCTCCAGCCTCCTCAAGCACGAAGATCAGCAGGTAGCCACACGCGCTCATCTTTGGCCGGTTTCAACAGCCATTTGCAGAAAATTGATGGAAGGTCCGTCTGGTTTCAGGTGTCGGACGGCGCCCTGCGCTGCTTCGCCTCGCTGGCCGACCGCTTCACGCGGCGCGGCGTGGATCCGGCGCCCTTGGCCAAACACGGTCTGACGGAGGAGCTGCTGTCGCGCATGGCGGCGGCCGGCGGCGGAGTGTCGGCGGGCCCCTCGTCGGCCTGTAAGCCCGGGCGCGTCTCCGCCGGCGCCAACCCCTCGGCCCCCGACTCCAAGCTGAGCAATCAGGTGTCCACCATCGTCAGCCTGCTCTCCACCCTCTGTAGGGGGTCGCCGCTGGTCACGCACGTAAGTGGGCTTCCTCAAACGCCAAAAACTACGAAAATAAAATCAAGCAATTCAGTCATTTCAGCCCTTTATTATTATTTTTATGACTATTATTATTGTTTTTCTATATTTTATTATTATTATTATTATTATATATATACCAAAACAGGAGTTAAAGTTTATTTTGCAAGAATGAAGTATTGAGCTGTATTATTTTGCTAATGGCTCACAAAATATTTCGTTTCTCCGCCACAGGACCTTCTTCGCTCGGCGTTGCCCAACTCCATGGAGTGCGCCCTGGGCGGGGACGAGCGCTGCGTGCTGGACACCATGCGCCTGGTGGACCTGCTCCTGGTGCTGCTGTTCGAGGGCCGCAAGGCGCTGCCCAAGTCCACGGCGGGCTCCTCCAGCCGCATCCCCTGCCTGCGCCGCTTGGACAGCTCGGGGGAGCGTTCCCACCGACAGCTCATCGACTGTATACGCAGCAAGGACACGGACGCGCTCATCGACGCCATCGACACGGGAGGTGAGCCCACCGATGACCAGTCCGTTTGCCAAACGCCGAGAGACGGGCGTTTGTGGCGACTGACGCGTGTACCATTTCCGAAAACCCCACCCCCTCTAGCGTTCGAGGTCAACTTCATGGACGACGTGGGGCAGACCCTCCTCAACTGGGCGTCTGCTTTCGGAACGCAGGAAATGGTAAAAAAGCGGATGGCCACAAGGCGCCATGGCTCGAAATGGATCGTGACACGCCCCCTTTTGGACCTAGGTGGAGTTCTTGTGCGAACGCGGCGCCGACGTCAACCGAGGGCAGAGGTCCTCGTCCCTGCACTACGCCGCCTGTTTTGGACGGCCGCAAGTCGCCAAGGTAACATTAGCGGTTAGCAATGTATTATGGCGCTCGACGGCTGCTCATCCATTTTTTTGTGAGCAGACGCTTCTGCGTCACGGCGCCAATCCCGACCTGAGAGACGAGGACGGAAAAACTCCCCTGGACAAAGCCAGGGAACGAGGACACAGTGAGGTGGTGGCTATACTGCAGTCCCCTGGTCAGTATTGTCATTGCATCTTTTATTTATTTTTATTTATTTTTTTATAATAACAAGAGTTCTAACGCTTCCGTTCAGGCGACTGGATGTGTCCGGTAAACAAAGGCGACGACAAGAAAAAGAAAGACGTCAACAAAGAGGAGGACGAAAGTGGGGAACCCAAAGGAGACCCCGAAATGGCGCCCATCTACCTGAAGAGACTTCTGCCCGTTTTTGCACAAACTTTTCAGCAAACCATGCTGCCTTCCATCAGGTGACTATCCAGCACGCCAAATCGACCGCCTCTGCCGCCCGGCTCACGCCCGCTCATGCCCGTCCGTCCTTGTTGGTCTCCAGGAAAGCCAGTCTGGCTCTGATCCGCAAAATGGTCCACTATAGCAGCGAAGTGCTGCTCAAGGAGGTCTGCGACAGCGAGGCGGGACACAACCTGCCCACCGTTTTGGTGGAAATCAGCGCCACCGTGTTGGACCAGGAGGTACGTCTCCCCTTGCTATTGTGTCGAAAGTCTTGTTTTTTCATAACCCACGTGCTCCGTTTACACCCAGGACGACGACGAAGGTCACCTGCTGGCTCTTCAGATCATCCGAGACCTGGTGGACAAAGGAGGAGAAGTCTTTCTGGATCAACTGGCCCGCCTGGGGGTCACCAACAAGGTGTCCACACTAGCCGGACCCGCCTCAGACGACGAGAATGAAGACGAGGTTAAACCCGAGAAGGTGCGTGAGGAAACCCCGATAAATAGATCTCAACCAGAAGAAATCATTGGTGTTTTTTTTATTGTTGACAAAGGAGGAGGAAGCCCAGGAGGACGCCCGTGAGGTCCTGCAGGGAAAACCCTACCACTGGCGGGACTGGTCCATCATCAGGGGGCGGGACTGCCTTTACATCTGGTCGGACGCCGCCGCCCTGGAGCTGTCCAACGGCTCCAACGGCTGGTTCCGCTTCATCCTGGACGGGAAACTGGCAACCATGTACTCCAGCGGGAGCCCCGAAGGAGGCTCCGACAGCTCCGGTAAAACGACCGCCATTAAATGCTATTTTTTAGAGTCTTTTTTTGTAACGTTTCTGGATCTTCTCTAGAATCCCGCAGCGAGTTCCTGGAGAAGCTCCAGCGCGCCAGGAGTCAAGTCAAACCCGTCACGTCCAGCCAGCCCGTACTCTCCGGTCTGGGGCCCACTAAGTTGACCGTGGGGAACTGGTCCCTGACCTGCCTGAAGGACGGCGAGATCGCCATCCACAACTCGGACGGTCAGCAGGCCACCATCCTCAAGGAGGACCTGCCGGGTTTCGTCTTCGAGTCCAACCGGGGGACTAAACACTCCTTCACGGCCGAGACGTCTCTAGGTGAGGAGGTGATCTTTCGCTCTGGACCTCTTCAAGTCCGTAACCGTCTCCCTCGTCCTGGCCAGGCTCGGAATTTGTGACGGGCTGGACGGGCAAACGTGGCCGCAAGCTCAAGTCCAAGCTGGAGAAAACCAAGCAGAAAGTGAAAAGCATGGCCCGAGAGCTCTACGACGACCACTTTAAAGCGGTGGAGAGTATGCCCAGGGGCGTGGTGGTCACCCTGAGGAACATCTCCACGCAGCTGGAAGCCTCCTGGGAGCTGCACACCCACAGACAGGTATGCACACCACGTCCTTCCTGGCCTGATCCACAAAATGGATGCCGTCCGTGATGGGACCCGTGTGTTTTTGTCAGTGCGTGGAAGGCGAGAACACGTGGAGGGACCTGATGAAGACGGCCCTGGAGAACCTGATCGTGGTGCTCAAAGACGAGAACACCATTTCCCCGTACGAGATGTGTAGCAGCGGATTGGTTCAGGCGCTCTTCACCGTCCTCAACAATGTCAGTCTCGAGAAACCAGTGGTATTTCTCGTCTTTGGCGCCTCGTTGACGTACATTTTGTTGACCTTCAGAGCGTGGATCTGGACCTAAAACACGATTGTAAGCCTTTAATGGAGAGGATCAATGTCTTCAAGGCGGCCTTCAGCGAGAACGAAGATGGCGAAAGGTATGAAATGTCTTATTTATATGGACGTCTAGTGCCGATTGGAGGATGACCATTGGCCGAGATTGTCATGTGACTGTCTGAAAGTCGACCATTTTGTTTTCACCCTCAGCCGACCAGCTGTGGCCTTAATCCGAAAACTCATCGCCGTCCTGGAGTCCATCGAACGTCTCCCTCTGCACCTTTATGACACCCCCGGTTCCTCCTATAACTTGCAGGTGCGTCCAGTCAGATTTACCGATTAAGGGATCGCTTTACTCGCCGTTTGTGTTTTTTTTTAGCTCAACCCAATGGCGTTCTTTTCCAGATCCTGACAAGGAGGCTGCGCTTCCGCCTGGAGCGAGCGCCGGGCGAGACGGCCCTGATCGACCGGACGGGTCGGATGTTGAAGATGGAACCGTTGGCCACCGTGGAGTCTTTGGAGCAGTACTTGCTCAAGATGGTCAGTCAGTGTGGCGTTTGTTGAAAATGGAATGGGTGGCCGAAATGAGTCAAAAATAGGATATACTCTTTCTATACACTATATGCTGGATGTGATTTCAGGTGGCCAAGCAGTGGTACGACTTTGAGCGTTCGTCCTTCGTCTTTGTCAGGAAGCTGAGGGAAGGTCAGACCTTCACCTTCAGGCACCAACACGACTTTGACGAGAACGGTCTCATCTACTGGGTGGGAACCAATGCCAAGTAAGTCGGCCCACCCATACCTGGCCTCTGTGCCATCCGACCGAGCCTCAACCCCCTTTCCCTCCCTCCCTCCCGCCTTCAGGACGGCCTACGAGTGGGTCAACCCGGCCGCCTACGGTCTGGTGGTGGTGACCTCGTCCGAGGGGCGCAACCTGCCTTACGGGCGCCTGGAGGACATCCTCAGTCGAGACAGTTCGGCTCTCAACTGCCACACCAACGACGAAAAGAATGCCTGGTTTGCCGTGGACTTGGGCCTGTGGCTCGTCCCCTCGGCCTACACCTTGAGACACGCCAGGTAAAAAATTTCTCGCATGTAAGCCGAAATTGCCCTAAAATGGCCTTAAAATCGTTGAATTTGACGATTTTTCTCGTATAAGGCGACATTTTTTCACTTTGTGATCACGCCCCTCCCGTGTTTGTTCCAGAGGATACGGGCGCTCCGCCTTGAGGAACTGGGTCTTCCAGGTGTCCAAAGACGGTCAAAACTGGAGCACGTTGTACACTCACGTGGACGACTGCAGCCTCAACGAACCGGGGTAGGCTCCGTCGACCGGTGCCGTCGCCATCGACGCTACGAGTTCTCTCTGTGACCCCCTGGCGATGCTCCGCCTCCCAGGTCGACGACCACGTGGCCCCTGGAGCCGTCCAAAGAGGAAAAACAAGGCTGGCGACACATCCGAATCAAGCAGATGGGCAAGAACGCCAGCGCCCAGACGCACTACCTGTCCTTGTCGGGTCTAGAGCTCTACGGCACCGTCACCGCCGTCTGCGAAGACCAATTAGGTAATCCTTTACACGATTGTTGTCGGCTCTCCCCTTGTCAATTAGCACGAAGCTAACGTCAACAAACCCCACAGGCAAAGCCGTGAAGGAGGCCGAAGCCAATTTGCGTCGCCAGCGCCGCCTGTTTCGCTCCCAGGTGATGAAGTACATCGTGCCGGGGGCGCGGGTGGTCCGCGGCATCGACTGGAAGTGGCGCGACCAGGACGGGAATCCGGCCGGTGAGGGCACCGTCACGGGAGAGGCCCACAACGGTAAGGCTGTTCCAGATGAAGGACAAAAATATATTTAAAAAATATATATATTTTACTATTAATAGGCTGAAAATAATTTTGGGATCAACTGTGCCTTAAATTGGTTAAACGTGATGGCCGGCAGCAAGCGAACGATCAATCTGACTTTAATCTCATTCAATTCAATTCCAATGGCCGAGTACTGGCCGTGTCCGCCAGAGGGCGCCAACTCCCCCTTCCGTTTTTCCCCCTCTTTTTTTTTTTGTTTGTTTTCTCGCTCTGGTTTTTCCTCTCTTTCTCCCCCCCTTCCCCCCTTCCCCCCTTCTGGCCGTGGGTCTCTGACAGCCACGCGTGCGTGTCCTCCTATGTCTCTGTCCATCCAGGCTGGATTGATGTAACCTGGGATGCCGGCGGCTCAAACTCTTACCGTATGGGCGCCGAAGGGAAGTTTGACCTCAAGCTTGCTCCAGGGTACGACCCTGAGTCGGCTGCCTCAGCGCCGTCACCCAAACCTGTCTCATGCGCTGTTTCAGGCCCCGCCTTCGCCGCGCTGGGACCCTACCCGACCCCGCCGGCCATCGGAGGAGGAGGAGGAGGAAGTGGCGCCGCCTCCACGCCGTCCTCCTGGAGCGCCCTGGTGAAAAATAACTGTCCGGACAAGGGCGGGGCCTCGTCGGGCCGCAAGGGCAGCAACAGCTCCGTGTGCAGCGCCGCGTCCTCCTCGGACATCAGCCCGGCGGGCTCCTCCCTGGGCCCCCCCGCCGGAGGCCGCGCGGACAACAGACGGGCCGAGGGACTCCTCTCCGAGCGGGGCTGCGGGTCGGGCGGCGCCGCGGCGGGCGGGGCCGGCCCCGAGGGACGCCGGCGAGATGGCGCCGAAGCCGCCCCCACGGAGGACCCCTCGGACGGCGCCAAGGACGTCTCGTCGGACGACCCGGTGGCGGCGGCCATCTCCATGGGCCTGGTCAGCGTCAGCTCACCCGACGTCAGCTCGGTGTCGGGGTCCCCCGGCAAGGACGCCCCGGCCCAACGACCCCTGGGCTCGGCCGCCAACGCCCGGCTCTCGGTCAGCTCGCTCCTGGCGGCCGGCGCGCCCATGAGCTCCAGCGCCAGCGTCCCCAATCTGTCGTCGCGGGAAGCCAGCCTGATGGAGTCGTTTGTGCGGCGGGCGCCCAACATGTCGCGCACCAACGCCACCAACAACATGAACCTGAGCCGGAGCAGCAGCGACAACAACACCAACACGTTGGGGCGTAACGTCATGAGCACCGCCAGTGAGTTGTCGTCGAAATCGTCGGCAAATTCTATGGAACTGCAATGAATAGTTTTTAAAATGTGGTTGTTTTTTTCCCCCCAAAGTTAATTGTGCCGTCCCACCGTTCCCAGCCTCCCCCCTGATGGGCGCCCAGAGTTTCCCCAACCTGACCACCACCGGCACCACCTCCACCGTCACCATGTCCACGTCCATCGTCACCAGCAGCAACAACGTGGCCACGGCCAACACCGGCCTGTCGGTGGGCCAGATGCTCAGCAACACTTTGACTGCCAGCCTCACGTCCACCTCCAGCGAGAGCGACACGGGGCAGGAGGCCGAGTTTTCCCTCTACGGTCGGTGGCAAAAACCTGGCTCATCCGACAATAGTATAGTGCTTGTCAAAACGTCTGCCTTCTTTTGCACAGATTTCCTGGACAGCTGCCGCGCCAACACGCTATTGGCCGAGCTGGAAGACGAGGAAGACCTCCCGGAGCCGGACGACGACGACGACGAGAACGAAGACGACAATCAGGAGGACCAGGAGTACGAGGAGGTCCTGGTACGGAATTAGCCAACTGTCAAAACAGAGAGAGTCCATTAGCCTAACGTTAGCTCATGCTCTTCATCCCACAGGAGGAAGAGGAGTACGAGACCAAAGGAGGTCGGCGGAGGACGTGGGACGACGACTTTGTCCTCAAGAGACAGTTTTCCGCTTTGGTTCCGGCCTTCGACCCCCGACCCGGAAGAACCAACGTGCAACAGACCACCGACCTGGAGATCCCGCCTCCGGGTAACGAACGCCACTATTGGATTTTGCGGCGATGCCACCTACAAATATTGACAAATATCAATTATTTTTTCATCGCAAGGCTTTAAAGGTCCAACTTTTCCAGGAACGCCTCGCTCGGAAATTCAAGAGGAAGTCGAATGCGCGCCTTCGCCTCACCTGGCGCTCACCCTCAAGGTAAGCCTTCCACGCTACAAAATGTAAAGCCCCACCCACCTCACACGCCCTCCCTCTCCCACAGGTGGCCGGTCTGGGTACGACACGGGAAGTGGAGCTCCCCCTTTCCGACTACAAGTCCACCATCTTCTTTTACGTCCAACGGCTTCTGCAGCTGTCGTGCAACGGCGCCGTCAAGACGGACAAACTGCGACGCATCTGGGAGCCCACCTACACGTAAGAGCGCCCCCACTGGCCGCCGCCACGTCCCCAAAACGCCTTGACAACCCTTTTTCCTGGCGTCAGGATCATGTACCGGGAACTGAAGGACACGGACAAGGAGAGGGAAAGTGACAAGACGGTGAGTTTTTTTCCCGAAAGACGAGTGAGGCGATGATGCTAACGGAATGGCGTGATGGCAACCCGCAGGACTTTTGCGAGCGCGGCGGTCTCCTGAGTCCCGGCGCCTTGCCCACCCGGCAGAGCTGCGACATCCTGGGCTGCGGCAGGGAGGTGCCGCAGGCCAAAGCGGGCTGCGGTCAGAACGCCTGCGGCGTGGAGGACGTGCTGCAGCTCCTGCGGATCCTCTACATTATCGGCGGGGACGCCGCCTACAACGTGCGGGCGCTACAAGAAGGTACGTGCTTGGTTTTTGGGGGAATTTAGATAGCTTTGGGCTCACTTTGTTTTTGTTCTGGACGTAGACGCAGACGACCCTCAGTTCAACGCCTCCCCGGAGGAGTTCACCAGCAAGAAGATCACCACCAAGATCCTGCAACAGATCGAGGAGCCTCTGGCGCTGGCCAGCGGCGCCCTGCCCGAATGGTGCGAGCAGCTCACCTCCAAGTGTCCTTTCCTCATCCCCTTTGAGACCCGACAGCTTTTCTTCACCTGCACCGCCTTCGGAGCCTCCAGGTAAGCAAAGCTTCAAGCCCGCTGACCTTCGCCCGATGCCGACCCCTCTGGTTCGCTCCCACAGGGCCATCGTTTGGCTGCAGAACCGGCGCGAGGCCACCATGGAACGCTCGCGGGCCTCGGCCACGGTGCGGAGGGACGACCCCGGGGATTTCCGGGTGGGTCGCCTCAAGCACGAACGGGTCAAGGTGCCCAGGGGGGAGGCCATGATGGAGTGGGCCGAGTCGGTCATGCAGATTCACGCCGACAGGAAGTCTGTGTTAGAGGTGAGCCGCCAAAATAAAAGAAAAAAAAATGCCGGAATTTGAGAAGGTTCAAATATGAGGCTTTTGTCACGCTCAGGTGGAGTTCCAAGGAGAAGAAGGAACCGGTCTGGGGCCCACCTTGGAGTTTTACGCTCTGGTGGCGGCCGAGTTTCAGAGAACCTCGCTGGGAATTTGGCTGTGCGACGACGACTTCCCCGACGACGAGTCCAGACAGGTGCCGGAGCGCAAACCTTTTTCGGGAAGTCTCTTTTGTGGCTTACCTGTCCGTCCGTCCGTCTCAGGTGGATCTGGGCGGCGGCCTGAAGCCCCCGGGTTACTACGTGCAACGTTCCTGCGGCCTCTTCCCGGCGCCCTTCCCGCAGGACAGCGAGGAACTGGAGCGCATCACCGAGCTTTTCGGCTTCCTGGGCGTCTTCCTGGCCAAGTGCATCCAGGACAACCGGCTGGTGGACCTGCCCGTCTCGCGGCCCTTCTTCAAACTGCTCTGCATGGGCGACATCAAGTCCAACATGAGCAAGCTGCTCTACTCGTCGGCGCCACCGCCGGGCGGTTCGGGGCCGGGACCGGAGCCGGAGCGCCGCACGCCGCCGCCCTCGGACCTGCGCTCGGACCTGCGCTCGGAGGCGTCCACGGAGGACAGCCGGGAGACCTTCTCGGTGGGGAGCTTCGACGAGGACTCCAAGTCGGAGTTCATCATGGACCCGCCCAAGCCCAAACCGCCCGCCTGGTACCACGGTATCCTGACCTGGGACGACTTTCAGCTGGTCAACCCTCACCGGTACGGAAATACGTTCCACCGGTCGTGGTACCCCCCAAAAAGGTTGACGCCCCCTTTTTTCTTTGAATGTCAGGGCCAGCTTTCTGAAGGAGGTCAAGGAACTGGCGGTGAAACGGCGGCAAATCCTGTCCAGCAAATTTCTGTCCGAGGACGAGAAGAACACGCGGCTTCAGGAGCTGACGCTCCGGAACCCCTTGGGTTCCGGACCGCCCCTGGCCATCGAGGACCTCGGGTGAGTGGACGCTCGTTACGTTTTTCCACCCGTGTTCCCACGCTTGAACGTCTCCTTCGGTCTTCGCAGGTTGAATTTCCAGTTCTGCCCCTCGTCCAAAGTTCACGGCTTCTCCGCCGTGGATCTCAAATCCAACGGAGACGATGAGGTGGGACAGTGGTTTTTTTTGGGGGGGGGTTTGTCTAAGAATTGGGATTGACATATGTTTGCCCTCAGATGGTGACCGCGGAGAACGCCGAGGACTACGTGGAGCTCATGTTTGACTTCTGCATGCACACGGGGATTCAGAAGCAAATGGAGGCCTTCAGAGGTACGCACTAAATCAAAAATGGCGTACGAATGACTGTAAGAAGCAGCCAAATTTCACGTAATCTCGACACGGGGCATTTTACTCCTCAGAGGGCTTCAATGGCGTCTTCCCCATGGAGAAGTTGAGTTCCTTCAGCCACAAAGAAGTTCAAATGATCCTGTGCGGCAACCAGTCGCCCTCGTGGACCTCCGACGACATCATCAACTACACCGAGCCCAAGCTGGGCTACACCCGAGACAGGTAAGACAAAATGGCCGTTTCCTTCGGGGGAAAAAAAAAACGTATTGTTAAACGTTTCCCGTCCCTCTACGCGTCTCCAGCGCGGGCTTCTTGCGCTTCGCCCGCGTCCTGTGCGGCATGTCGTCGGACGAGAGGAAAGCCTTCCTACAGTTCACCACCGGCTGCTCCACGCTGCCCCCCGGAGGCCTGGCTAACCTGCACCCGCGGCTCACCATCGTCAGAAAGGTAGCGTGTCTGAGCTGCCCAACGTTTTTGTTGAGTGTTTCGTCTGACGGCACCACCTTTGACCCCCACCAGGTGGACGCCACAGACTCCAGCTACCCGTCGGTCAACACGTGCGTCCACTACCTGAAGCTTCCCGAGTATTCCTCCGAAGACATCATGAGGGAACGCCTGCTGGCCGCCACCATGGAGAAAGGCTTCCACCTCAACTGAGACGCTCGCCCGCTCTTTTGCTCGCTCGCTCGCCCCGCCCGCCCGCCTGCATGCTCGCCACCGCCACCGCCATCCCGGTCACCAACGCCGGAGGGCGCCGTGAGCGCTCTGCGTGTTGTCCCGCCATCTTTTGGCTTTATTTTTTTGGGGGGGATATTTGTGTGTGTGTGTGTGTGTGTGTGTGTGTGTGTGTGTGCGTCGTGCTTCTTTCCAGAGACACAAACACTGGTCGTTTGTGTGCAAGGGGGAAAGAAAAGAAAGAAAAAAAAGAAACGACAACAAAAAAATGAATTCCTGTATTTTCTTTGTATATTATAAACATTTATTTAACTCAAGTTGCAGTTTGAGCTAAACCGATATTTTCCAAAATGTGTTTGCTCCAGGAAAAAATGGAATAAAAATCATGGAAATGTTTGCAAAGTAACAAAAAATGCACTTTTTGTCCTTTCTCATTCGCGGTGAACAAATTCCTTTATTTTATTTTTAACTGTCAGCCATCTTGTCCAGGGCCAACAGCGGCGCCAGGATGTTGCTCTTGTTGCTCTCCACCACGCGGCCATTCTGGATCATCTCATCCAGGATGATGTGGACCCGATCCACGTTGAACATGATCTGCGGTGTCAAAGTTTAGGAAAATCCACCACAGTATGTATTACTATTTGGACATCAAATAACCAGGGAAGGATACGTCCAATTCGCTCTGTTTGGGAGAAAAAAAGTGGACATTAACCCGTGGAATCTTCAGCTGTCACATCATCAATTCAACTCACCACACGGCTGAAGTATTTGTCGAGAACTTCCACAAAGTTCTGCACCAGCTCGTAGATGGCTAACTCATTCTGCAAAGCATAATAGAGTCATTTAAATAAAACAATAATGAAGAAGGAGAAGAAACTCCCACCTCATCATCAGTCACGCCCACGGCGATGTACAGGGCAGCGTACTGGCGGAAAACCACCTTCAAGTCTTTGTACTCCACGAAGGAACACTAGTGGGGGAAAAGAATTTGTTACCTGAGCCAATATCTGCAGGCAGGTGGATCAGATTTAGGGGGTCACCTGGTCTTTGTGGCGGCTCAGGCATTCTCGGACCACGTCGGCCTCTAGCGCCGCCCTGCGGCTCATCTTGACGGGTTGGTAGTACCTGCTGAGTCGGGTTTGGCCCTGGCGGTTGACCATCAGAATGAAGGTGATCATCCTGCTAGAGAAAACAGGATGTGACGCAAAATGTAAATATTATTTTTATCAGGTTTTGCTATTTTTCACTTTTTTTTAAACGGACTTTCTATCAGTTTCAAATAGTAAACACTTAAATATAAAATGTAGTATTTTTTTTTTTTATAAACGCAATGGTGCTATATATACTTACGCTTAATGGGTAGCTTCAGCAGCTACATTAGTACCGATTGCAGATGCATCCAAAAACTGCAAAAGAAAAACTAGATTTTTACCGTATTTATTTTCTTTGTCGTAAAATTAATGCATTCGCTAGTGATCATGACAAGATTATGACTAATAGATGAATTATTCTGTAAAAATTCAGAATGTTTTGCTCACGAGCTGCCGATGTCACAGCGTCCCACAAGCTAACTGCCTCAGTGGTGCGTTCATGGTTAGACAATAATTGAAAATTAGGCTTCTCGTCTTCAAAAGCAAGACAATTCAACACAAAACAAACACACACCAGTATGGAAAATTAAAATAACACAACAGTTATTCATGAAAACAACTATTCACAGAACGTTATCTCACTCAAGAACAAATTGGTCGGACACAAAATCCAGCTTCTCGTTTGTCAATGATGGTTTATTGAATCAGTGTTTTGTGCTTCATTTTTCCTCGTGTCGTGAATGCGTCGGTGGAGTTCCCCTCCCGGCAGGCACCGCGGCGAGTTTCTCCGGTGTGAGATCGCTCAGTAATGGCGGCCGGTTAGCCTCACACAGTCAGCGCAGCAGCTCCGTCATCGGTCGCACTCACCTGACCGCAGTCCTCCGGGGTGACAGCCGGCGAGTCGAGTCGAACCCAAGCGGACCGCGGTAGACTCGCGGGATTTATCCGAGAACGTAGGACGTCATTTTCCTTCTCGTCGGTGGACACAGTCGAACAAGCACGACATGGACGAGCACCCCGGCGGAGGAGCCGCTGGACCTCCGCCGCCCCAGCAGCAGCTCCAGCCGGGGGGAACCGGAGGAGTTCACCCGGCCCTCGCCGGCGGCCCCGGAGGAGGAGGACTAGGAGGGTCGGCGCTGGGGCCGCAGCAGAGTGACGAGTTACAGCGGCCCCAGCAGCAGTACACCATCCCGGGCATCCTGCACTACATCCAGCACGAGTGGGCCCGCTTCGAGATGGAGCGGGCCCACTGGGAAGTGGAACGGGCCGAGTTACAGGTGAGCCGTGGTGGCCACGGATGGACTTACTATACTACTGGGGCGCCATTGACGTCCATTCAAGGGGGGATCACGTCAGCATCATGATCTAATAATAGCAGTGACACCACGCTTAATAATGTGACAACACTAACAAAGTAGGCCAGCCATTATTCTACCCCGTGAAAATGACACAAACACGACCCCACTCAATCAAACTGTTAGTTTAGGTTCACTATTTATTCAATGTGTTTATATAGTGGGTGAATCTCAGGCCGTGAATATAAACAGTGTGACGTGATTTGCCCTCATTTCTATACAAATGTAAAAATATGTCCACGCTAATTATCTTGCGCTGACCCTAAATCAAAATACAAATGATTTGAACTGATTGTTTATTTACTTGAGGTCTGAAGCTAAGCTAACACGCTCCGCGCTGGTTGAGCATTAGCTCCGTCCGAGATTAGCCCCGTTAGCTGTTAGCATGACGTCCCTTCTCAGACTTTCCACACTGTTTGGACATTTTAACCAACTGGTGGCGTCCCCAAGTTAACACCTCGGCTAAAATATGACCCTTTAAAAGCAGCGAGATAAGAATATCGTTGCTAAATTTTGGCTTGTTATGGTATTCGAATCGTTTAGCTTCTAAAGGCCAGCTCGGAGCTAGCCTAGCTTAGTTTAGAAACAGCTGGGCCCGCTGTGACATGTCCAGCATCACCTCACACTTTTGTAGTTAATTGAGACAATAACAAAAATATTTTCCTACAAGTGGTCCTACATGTTTGCACCGTTGCGGTTATTCTGAGCTAATGAAAGTATTATAACCCCTTATTGCACATGAATTTGAATCTAGGGCTTTACAGGTCACTAAAAAGCCCATTAAAGTCATCTGCTGCCATTGCCGGTTATGTATGACTAATACACAGTCAGACCATGAATAATGCATCGTTTTTATCTTTTAATTGGCATTGAACTGACCTACCACCATAAAGTAGTGCTGCAACCTAAAACTACCCAAGAGAAACAACATATGTAAAGATATATAATTATTAACTATTATTAGGTGTTGCTATTTTCAATTGTCTTACCCTTGTGATTGGTCGCGGGAGCCAAACGGCTCATCATTAAGTGGACATTGAGGCCGATAGGTCAAAAATCAGTTCCTGCCTACGACTCCCACATTGCCACGGCAACCGCCTGTCCATCCACCTGTTGCTATGGACACCCCACCGGATTTATAAATAGTCAGCGCGAGTGTCGTCTTTCGGGAGCAGCTGCCATCGGATTGACGTGTGCGCGTGCGTGCGTGCGTGTGTTTGTGTATTTGTGTGTTTTTTGCAGGCCAGGATAGCGTTCCTCCAGGGGGAGAGGAAAGGTCAGGAGAACTTGAAGAACGACTTGGTCCGAAGAATCAAGATGTTGGAGTACGCGCTCAAACAAGAAAGGTGGCGATTCACACATTTTTAGAAAAAAAGAAAACTAAATAAAATCCCCCAAAAATAAAACGTCTTGTCCCGCAGGGCCAAGTATCACAAGTTGAAGTACGGGACGGAGTTGAATCAAGGCGACCTCAAGCTTCCCAGCTTCGAGTCAGGTGACTCCCCCAAGCCCCGCCTCCTACGGGTTACCCCGGTGACCATTACTTTTTTTATTTGATTTTTTTTCCCGCCCCGCAGACGCCAAAGACTCGGAAGTGTCGGCGCTCCCCGCCAACAGTCAGCTGACGTGGAAACAAGGACGACAACTTTTGAGACAGTACGCCAACGTCGTCGTGGCGACGCCGTGGCGCGGTCGGGGGCGCTCACCCCCTCCCTCCGCACCCTCAGGTACCTCCAGGAAGTGGGCTACACGGACACCATCTTGGACGTCCGCACGCAGCGGGTTCGCTCCCTGTTGGGCTTGTCCACGTCGGATCAGAACGGCTCGGTGGACAAGAAGAACCTTCAGGAACTCATCAACGGCGACGACACGCGCAAAGACGCCAAACGGTAAATGCCGGATAGGGCGGGCGCCCAATCCGCGACCGCGGTGACCACGTGTCTGCGTCCCGCAGGAGCCCGGGCGACGTTCTGGAGACGTTCAACTTCCTGGAGAACGCGGAGGACAGCGATGAGGACGAGGATGAGGACGGAGAACTGGAGGACGACATTGGTGATGACATCAAACATCATAGGAAACACAAAAACAAGGTGGGCGTCTGTCATTGTACGAGCCAAAATGGCTGCCGGGTGGTGTATTTTCATTTTTTTTAACTGAATCTTGGTCCAGGTGGGCAACGAAGGCCTGGCGTCCGAAGAAGACGACGCCGACACGGAGGAGGCGCTGAAGGAATTTGACTTCCTGGTCACGGCGGAGGACGGCGAGGGCGCCGGCGAAGCGCGCAGCTCTGGCGACGGGACCGAGTGGGGTGAGTTCATGCCAGTTTGCCCTGTCCTTCCCTTCGATCTACCACTGACGTCGCCGTCCTCCGTCCGGCGGTGTTCAGCCGAGCCGCTGCCGTTCGCGCCGGGCGCCGGGAAGAACTTCCTGATGGGCGGGGCCGACCGCGTCCTGGAGAGCGTGCTGGGATTGGGCGACCTGGCCGACCTGACCGTCACCAACGACGACGTCGACTTTGGCTACGACGTGAGTGACAAAATTCGTTTTCGTTCTCCGCGAAAGCTCGATTGGTCGCCACGTGATTGGACGCCGATCGCGAAACGATCGGAAAATAGCCATGTTTGGTGTCAAAGTCATCGGGATCGAGCGTGGGATACATATTTAGGGGTCACATGTGTTTTGGTCCCTGGCAGTTGGCGTCCAGTCAGGAATCGTCCTTCCGTAAGACGTGGAACCCCAAGTACACGCTGCGCAGCCATTTTGACGGCGTCCGGGCGCTGGCCTTCCACCCGCTGGAGCCCTGCTTGCTGACCGTGTCCGAAGACCACACGCTCAAGCTGTGGAACCTCACCAAGACCGTGGCGGCCAAAAAGTAGCCGCAAATCTTCACGCTTTTTTCCCCGTCACATGACCTAATTTCTCTCTCTCTCTCTCTCTTTGGCGCAGAAGTGCCTCGTTGGACGTGGAACCCATCTACACCTTCCGAGCTCACGTGTACGTATCGTCCGTTAGCGTGAGCTACAAAACCCCTTGAAAAGCTCAATCACCCCCATTCTCCTCCCAGCGGCCCCGTGCTGTCTCTGGCCGTGACGTCCAACGGCGAGCAGTGCTTCAGCGGCGGCGTGGACGCCACCATCCAATGGTGGAACGTTCCCGGCTCCAACGTAGACCCCTACGACACGTACGGTAAGCGCCACACAAGTTTTTTCATACGAGAAAATGAATTGCATGTATACGAGGAGTTTTTTAGTCCTGTGATGAGCTCGTTGATAAAGGCGGTCATTTTTTTAAGTGGGGCAAGTGCTCCATTTTTTACAGTGTGTGCCTAGTGGGCGGCCATCTTGGAACTCTGGAAACTAATACATATATGAGTTGATATACGTAGCGGACGGGCTAAATTCAAGTTGGTCCGCCTTTTCACGTGACCAATGTCTTTTCTCCGCCATCAGACGCCAGCGCACTGGCCGGCACGTGGACGGGACACACGGACGCCGTGTGGTCGTTGGCCTACAGCGCCGTCAAGGACCGCCTGCTGTCCTGCTCGGCCGACGGGACCGTCAAACTTTGGAACCCTCAGGAGGAGAACCCCTGCATCAGCACTTTCAACGTCGACGGAGGTGAGTCCGTGGCGCCGGAGGCCAGTCGTGCGGCGCCCCATTAAACCGTTTGCCCCGCCCCTTCCGCAGAATACGGCGTCCCCACGTCGGTGGATTTCAACGGCTGCGAGCCCGCCCAGGCCGTGGCCTCCTTCCACGACGGCGACGTGGCGCTGTACGACCTGGAGACCTCTCAGAGCACGCTGGTGATGAAAGCTCAGAGCGAAGGAAGTAAGAAAAAACAAAACCCGAGGTTAAGCGCTGCGCAAGATCGATGAGTTTCGGATATTTTTACGTTAAACCTCAATGGAAGAGGGCTCGCAATTATTAGTTGCTTCCGGAGAAGTTGCGTGTCGTCCTTTTTCTTTTGGCAACGGGACGTAATGCGGCCATTTTGTGTCCAGGCCGTCCCGGTTGCCATCACATCTACAAGGTGGTCAGCCATCCCACGCTGCCCGTCACCATCACGGCGCACGAGGACAGAAACATCAAGTTCTTTGACAACAAGTCAGGTAGGTTATTTTTTCCTTAGGAATGGTCGCCCATTCTGGTTGTGATGTCACAATTCTGATTTTTGTTTTTGGATGCTCACCATGGTAAACTAAAAAAATAAGAAATATATAGTCAAGTACAATGTGATTTGTGTGTGTTTTCAGGGAAGATGATCCACGCCATGGTGGCCCACTTGGACGCCGTCACCAGCCTGGCGGTGGATCCAAACGGGATCTACCTGATGTCCGGAAGTAAGTGCGCCGGTAACGCTTCCGTTCCCGGAGCTCGGGACTGACGGGCGACCGGTTCTCTCCCTCATTCCAGGCCACGACTGCTCGCTGCGTTTGTGGAACCTGGACTCCAAGACGTGCGTCCAGGAGATCACGGCCCACCGCAAGAAGAGCGACGAGGCCATCTACGACGTGACCTTTCACCCCTCCAAGGCCTACATCGCCTCGGCCGGAGCCGACGCCCTCGCCAGGGTCTACGTGTAGGCCGTCGCCGCCCACGTCGCCGTGACACTAAAGCCCCTCCCCCTACGCCAACCGTCCCACCCATCGGCCCGTTTGTCGCTAGGCGGCTAGCTTTTTTTTACCAAAGGTTCCGCAACGGGACAGCAAAAAAAATAATTCGGGGGCACAATACAGACCGAAGCGAGGATCGGTCCCGATCGACGCCGGCCGGGATTGGGCCCACTGTTTTGAAATGTTTCTCAGACGAGGGCGACCAATCCGCGAGGGCGCTTCTTCAGCCCCGCCCGTCCCCGAATTTACGGCCCCTCCCGGCCAATCCCAAATCGCCGTTCAGACGCCGAGGCGAGGTAGAAACTGTCACGATCGGTCCCGAGCGACCGATCAGACGTCTGGGTTCCGTCACTATCGTCAATCTCGCAAATAATCTTTTGGAATTCTTTTGATGGGTTTTTGTGATGACATCAGCGTTTTTTTTAAATAACAACTGCCAACTCAAGATTTTTATTTATTTCCCCGGTCGGCCGATCACTTGGCATCGGCTCTCGGGGGCGGAGCCACCTCGCTCCCCGCCACCGACTGCCACCGAGGCTCCCCGCGTCCAATCGGAGCTTGGCGCGGCCTCCCGATTGGCTTGTTTTTGCGCTTTTTTTTAACTTAAGGGATTGATGGTGTGGTGAGCAGCTGACATTTACCACGTGACGTGTTACTACTTCCTGTTGGTGTCCTGCATGATTAACACAATAAAAGTATTTTTTCTAGTCTTCCAACAAATGTTTGTTGTTATTATTATTATTATGATTTTTTTACTTTTTCAAAATGCAGGAACCTACAGCTTACTGGTGACCAGTCTTGTTTTTTTTAAATCGTTGTACCTGAAAAAAAAACAGAGTGATACCTCCTGTCTCTCCTGCCAAGGTTTCCTAAATTTGTGTCAGAGTGAGGCATCTCACTTCGTTACGCTCTTTGTTTGGACACGTCACCCGAGCGCCACAACATCCAACATGGCCGCGTCAGTACGCGACAAGCAGACGGGTATGTCCAAATGGTTTTATCACTCATTTTCATTTATTTCAGTCAACCATTTTCCAAGCGTAGCACTTTTAATCTTTAAATGAACCTCTTTAACAAAACGTCAAACCTTAACTAGCTCCTGAATCGGTCTTCTCCTGTCGAATTAGCATATGCTAGCTAATGAACTGATGCTGTGTATTAGCATTTGTTTTTTACTTCAGTTCAAAATTGTTGAAATGTTTATGATAAAAGTCCAAAACCGAAGTCAAAAGTCTGAAATTACTGCACCAAGACACAAAATATTGACAAAATTTAACGAAAAGGAAGATTGGGTATCCGCGACGAGATTATATCACCTGCTAAAATCAAGCGTTTCAATCAATTAAATGTAGTGCTTTTCAGCCGTGAAGTTTACAAATGACTTTGCATCATACACCTGTGTTTTTCGCCCCGCCAGTGGCTCTGAAGCGCATGTTAAACTTCAACGCACCTCCTGTAAAGAACGCCACATCCGAACCAGTATGGAAGGTAAATTGATTTTCCAAATACAACTAAAGTATCTGAGGTATACATAAAAATGTATTCATCAAAAGTAAAAAAATCCTTAAATATATACGTGTATGTATTTTCCAGGTGCTGATATACGACCGCTTCGGTCAGGACATCATCTCGCCGCTGCTGTCCGTCAAAGAGCTCCGAGACATGGGCATCACACTCCACCTGTAACTTGCATGCGCGCATATTTAAACTATGTATCAACCCTTTCTTTATGTTTTTTATTTTTATTTTTTTCCAGGTTGCTTCACTCCGACAGAGATCCCATTCCCGACGTGCCGGCCATTTACTTCGTCATGCCTTCGGAGGAGAACATTGACAGGATCTGTCAGGTAATAGACGGCAGCCTACCTCCTGTTTTACTGTTCCATTTACAATGTCGCCGCCTTGTGGCTCATTGTAGAAATGTGCGCATCAGTCTTCCCTTGAATAACGCGACTTCACTTAATGTGGCTTTCTAACTCCGTAGGACCTGAGAAACCAACTGTACGAATCCTACTACCTGAACTTCATCTCGGCTATCAGTCGAAGCAAGTTGGAGGACATCGCCTGCGCCGCCTTAGCGGCTAACGCCGTCACTCAGATCACCAAGGTTGGAGTTGTTTTAATATCTAGCTAGCGGACTTTCAATACATGTATTTGTCACGTATGTGAATGTGCTTGTGTGTGTGTTTTAGGTGTACGACCAGTACCTGAACTTCATCACACTGGAGGATGACATGTTCATCTTGGGCCATCAAAACAAGGAGGCCATCTCTTACCACGGTGAGAATTTCTTGCTAGTTCGCTATCAGAATGGCGAATGGTCGCGTTTGAGTGCTATTATCCATTGTTTCGGATGTATTATTCACGTGTGGTTGAGAGAGCGAGTCTTCAGGCTGTTTGGTGGTACTGCAGTTGAATTTGGTTCATTTGCCATCTGCTGGCCAAAATGGGTATTGCAGGATTATTATTTTTTTTCCTCAATGATAATGACCATGATGTTCGATCGTAGCTTAAATGCAAATAACCTGATTGTGAGCCACTGAATAAAAAATATCCGCCATTTTGCAGCCATCAACAGAGGTGACACGCAAGACACGGACATGGAGGCCATCATGGACACCATCGTGGACAGCCTATTCTGCTTTTTCGTAACACTGGGTGCGTATCTCCCGCCATTTACAGTCTGTTTGACGGTGGGGTGACGTAAATGTGTTTGGTGTAGGTGCCGTGCCCATCATCCGCTGTCCCCATGGCAACGCGGCAGAGATGGTTGCTATGGTGAGTTGGCCTATTTTGCTTAAAAATTCAAACAAAACAGGACAGAAAACTGAAAAAAAAATATTCCCTGTGCCTGCCATTTTGTAGAAACTGGACAAGAAACTGCGTGAAAATCTACGCGACGCCAGGAACAGCCTTTTCACGGGAGACAACATGGCCGCCGGGCAGTTCAGGTAAGCCAGGCCACACGTTTCTGTTTTTTTTGCCCCTATTGACTGGTGGTGTTTGTCTGCCACGCAGCTTCCAGAGGCCTCTGTTCGTTCTGGCCGACCGCAACATAGACATGGCCACGCCCCTTCACCACACTTGGACCTATCAGGCGCTGATCCACGACGTGATGGTGAGACAAATTGACTTGGTGCTCCAAAAGTCCCTTTATCACATATGCCCTGAAAAAAACAAGAAGTGGCCTGCTCATGCCCCAGTTATCCACTTATCTCTTTTTCAGGACTTCCACCTTAATCGCGTGATGCTAGAAGAAGGAGGCGGGTCTGAGGCGTCCACCGCCGGCGCCCGTCCCAAAAAGAAGAGCCGGCGCATGTACGACCTGACGGCCGCCGACAAGTTCTGGCAGAGGCACAAGGGGAGCCCCTTCCCGGAGGTGGCCGAGTCGGTTCAGGAGGAATTGGACGCCTACCGCACGCAGGAGGACGAGGTCAAACGGCTCAAGAGCATCATGGTAAAACTAAAACAGACAAAACAAAACAAAAACTGGCCCTCCCCCTTTGACCTCTATGACCTTTCCCCACTCAGGGCCTGGAGGGCGAGGACGAGGGCGCCATCAGCATGCTGTCGGACAACACCGCCAAGCTCACTTCGGCCGTCAGGTGATCGAAGAAAAATATTGACTCTGTACCAAAGCCATGATGGTATTGATTTAACTTTAATTTAAATATATATATTTTTTCTTAGTTCTCTGCCTGAGTTGTTGGAGAAGAAACGTCTGATCGACCTCCACACCAACGTAGCCACGGCTGTGCTGGACCACATTAAGGTATCCTTGTCAAAACCCTCCAAAAATTGGACCTTTATTGTCGTCATCATTAAAGGACTATACCTGCAATACACACCTTGGCCCGCAGAGGGCACCCAACATGCCATAACAATAGCATCAATAAGCCTCATGACAGCCCATTTGAATGCATTCATGTCCATTGAAAATAGCAACGAATACCAGCCACACACATCCATATTTATTCCTATAATTTCTAATATGCATGTCCGTGGTCGTCGTGTCGTTTCAGAGTCGGAAACTGGACGTTTATTTTGAGTACGAAGAAAAACTCATGAGCAAGTCCACTTTGGACAAATCTCTACTGGACATTATCGGCGACCCGGACGGTACGCGCGTGCCGGGGGCGGCCATTTTGGGGCATTTCTTGCTTGGTTACTTTATTGTTCTTGTCTTTTTTTTGTCAGCGGGGACGCCAGAAGACAAGATGCGACTCTTTCTCATTTTCTACATCACAGCTCAGCAGGCGCCTTCAGAGGTACATTCTTTTATTTTGAATATTTATAAATAAACAAATTGTCTTATATAGAAAAGCCTTCCCCCCAACATTGTTTCTGGAAAAAAGTCCACCGTCCTCTGGACGTTTTGACGAGAATCCCAGGCGGCAGCAGTGACGGCGTGTGGGACGAGGCCAAGCGATGAAAGATGCGCCGTCGTAAATCGTGGTCCCCGCGGGCGTCCATTGGTTCTGGGTCCAAATATCTCCTCAGCCCACTGGAATGTTTTCTTGTGCCTTTTATGACCCTCCAGTCCATTTTTTTCTTGGTTTTCTTTCTTGTAGGGACTTTGTTGTCTGTGTAAATATGCAAATGAGCCAGCCTAACTTTGTGTCTTTTGTTCCCCGCTTGCAGTCGGACTTGGAGCAGTATAAAACGGCTCTGCTGGACGCCGGCTGCGACCTGTCGCCTCTCAGCTACATCAAACAGTGGAAGTGAGTCAGGGTGTCTATCCTTTTCTTTTTTGGGGGGGTTGGGTTTCCGGCGTTGTCTGAAACCGCTTCCCCTCACAAGGGTCACGGGGGGTGCCGGAGCCAATCCTAGATGACTTTGTAGCACCCTACATGGGTGACCGGCCAATCACAGGGCACGCTGAGACAAACAGCCAATCACACTCAAGGCCAGGGATAATTTAGCATCCAATTAGCCTAGCACACATGTTTTGGGGACGTGGGAAGAAACCAAAGTACCCAGAAAAACACCATTGGAGAACATGGAAATTTTTCACCCGGGATCGAACCCTCGGCCCCAGAACTGCGAGCCCAATGTGCTAACCACTATTCCACTGTGCCACTGAATTTTTAGTTAAGAGATTTTTTTAGGATTTTTTTTTGTTGGAGTTCAAATTGGAATTAGAAAGTAGACATTGAATTTTTGTCCACCTCATGTTGACGTCCATTTTGTTTTTGTGCGCAGAGCCTTCACCAAGATGGCGGCCACGCCCGCCAACTACGGCAACAGCGGAGTGAAACCCATGGGGTAGGTGCGGCCTCCCCGGTATGGACGGCGGCGAGCGTGCGTCCTAACCGCGTGCTCCCGTGGCCCCGCCCAGGCTCTTTTCCCGAGTGATGAACAGCGGCTCGCAGCTGGTGATGGAGGGAGTCAAGAACTTGGTGCTCAAGCAGCACGTGAGTAGGAACAAAAAAAGAACACCCACACCTGCACAAGTCGTTGGGGTTCCTTCCTTCTTTCCGAGCGACGTCTGCTTTTTTGGCGGCGCCGCCGCTGCATCAAAACGGCAAAAACAAGGCTTGCTTTTCAAGCGTCTCCAGTTTCGGCTTGTTTTTTTCCGGACGCGCAGCCAACGTGATATCATCCCGTTTTCGACATCCAAAAATCTCAGAAGCAGAAATGTACAGTTGGGACAATAGGACCAAAACTTCATTTTTATGGCCCAATTGATTTTTAATGGCACACTTAACACCCATTTAGCACCTTTTTTTTCTCGTAGAATCTTCCCGTGACGCGAATCCTCGACAACTTGATGGAGATGAAGTCACATCCTGTGAGTGGAACCAAACGAGCGCATTGATTGGCTGCCATTGATGGAGATGGACGTCCAATCAGGTGGGCTTATTTTTTTCTTTCTGGTATCCTTCCAGGAGACGGACGACTATCGCTACTTTGACCCCAAAATGTTGCGCGGCAGTGAAAGGTAGCTGTTAGCCGCCCGTTAGCTTCCCGTTAGCCGTGACTTTAGTCTTTGTCATGTTTTAAGTTTTTTTTCTTGTCTGCAGTTCCATTCCAAGGAACAAGAACCCCTTCCAAGAGGTGAGTGCTTCATTTTGTTTTTCATGTAAATCATTGTTTTTTTGTTGATTTATTTAAAATCCAAAATGATGTTTTTTTCAGGCCATCGTATTTGTGGTGGGAGGTGGAAACTACATTGAGTACCAGAACCTGGTGGACTACACCAAAGTAAGTGGCACTAACGAAAAACTAACTTTGTTTTGTCTGTTTTATTTATTTTTTAATTCTTTTTTCAGTCAAAAAGCGGCAAGAAGATCATTTATGGCTGCAGCGAACTCTTCAACGCGTCACAGTTCATCAAGCAAGTGAGTTTCAACCAATCAAAGCATTTCTTGTTTTTATCTCATGATAGCAACCCGATTGGACGCCACGTGATTGGTCACCAATGGCACTGAAAGAGTTAAACGCTAATTCGGGCATCAACGGGTTAAAAGCATTTAAAAAAAGTTTTCCTGTCACAATTTTTTTACGTTATCTGTCTTTAGTCAAAAGTTTTGAGACAGCCCACCATTCAAATGTATGGGAAAGTGTCTTCAAACTTTTGATCAAATTTTTACATCATTTTTTTTAAATTTCTTTTTATTCACTGCCATTTTCATTAATTGAATGTGATGTGTGTGTACTTTCAGCTTTCCCAGTTGGGCCAAAAATGAGGAGCAGCACACACACACACACAGCAAGCGGTTAACCCTTTCCCGCCACGTGAACGCAAACCATCCCAAACCCACTGAGACTTTTTATTCCGGGAAAAGTATCCACCCGCCCGAGGTAGAGGCGCCCCCCAAAAAAGGGCGGAAAATTAAAAAAAAACCTGTGAAATCCCAAGACGTTGTTTCCTTCTGCGCGCTCACGCGGCAAAAACGGGGCGGATTAATTCCGCCGCTTTTAATCCGCCGGATCAATCTGAGCCGTTTGGCCGGGATCACCGTTGTTGTCGTAACCGCTGACCTGGGATTGGACCTTTGCCGCCGTTTCCAGTGAAAAACGCGCCATTGACCCGAGAAGACTTCCTGTCCCGGATCCGCATGAGAGAAGACATTCTTTTCTTCTCGGCGGGTGGGCGAGAGAGCACGAGGGAAGGAAGGAGGGGCGGCCACAACAACATCCTGACTCGTCTTGATGATGTCATCAGAGTAAAATAGTAGGAAAATCCTCTAAATTTCAAATTTTGCCCCACCCAACATGGCGGCAGGGTGGCCATGTTTAGTCAATGCATTGTCAATCAAATTGGTGAGAAATGACATTTCTTTAAAGATTGTTTATATCAAAATGCATAGCAAAGCCCTATTATCGCAGCCACCAACACGCCTTCGAGGCAGCCATGTTGGTAGGGGCAATTTTCCCATTAAAGTCAATGCATTGGTGATAAAATTAAATATGTGGAAGGATAATAGGTGTCATCATGTCAACAGAAAGTGACTCGAAATACTCTAAAATGATCACCAAGCCTATACGAAGTGACCCATGGACGGGAAGTGGCACTGAAGCACCCCCGAGGAATTACTATGGCACTAAAAGATGTTCATTCACTGCCAGCACTTTTTTTCCCTCTCAGGTTGAGCCTCTAAGCCACGCCCACATACCTTTTATGTGTGTGTGTGTTAGAGAGAGAAAGAGAGAGAGAGGGAGGGGGGGATTATTTAAAGGGTCCAGTTGGGGTTTTTCTGGGTTTTTATCTTCATCGCTTTCAAGGAATTCTCTGGACATTATTGGATTCAAAGAGATTTTCAGGTAAGATTTTTCTCTTTTCAACTATTTTCATGTCAAGTGAATGAACACCAGCCTCCTTTTTATTGCACTTATATATTCATAATTGGAGATTACATGTATTTGATTTGAACTTTTTTTGTCTTTTTAGGAGCGGACATGTCTCCTCTCATTCTGATTGGTACGTTCTCATTCTTTATTTCAAAGGGATTCATTTGAAGAATAAAAATGGCTGTATATACTTCAAAAAAAATTCTAATAATTGTTGTCGTTTTCTGGCAGGCGTCCTCTTGCTGACGTCGCGTTCGTCTTCGGAAAGTACGTCTCCAATCACGTTACCGATTCGCCAACTTGCGGCCAGATTGAAAGAAGGCCACCGTTTTGGCACGTTTTCTCTCAGCGCCGCGACCGCTCACCTGCGACACCCGCGGAGCCGACCTGGACCCGACGAACGGTGGCGCCGCCCTGCTGGCCAGCTGTCCACCCGGCTGCGAGCGCCGCCGAATCTCCGTCTTCGGCAGCGGCGTCTACGCCGCCGTCTCGTCCATCTGTGGCGCCGCGTTGCACAGGTTTGTGCATTTTAGGCCATTTCCGGGTCACTTCTTTCTCATTGGTCACCTCCTTTTGCTCTTAAATGACGCATTGGTCCACTTTATGTAGATTTTGGATGCATGACAGTCTTTTCTTGTATTTTGGGGTCACTTTCTAATCATTTGGGGCCTTTCCGTGTCTTTGGGATTCCTTCCCGCTCCTTCTTTTTTACTTTTTGCGCTTCATTTTTCTTTTAAAATGGCATCGTTTTGGGAAATGTAGTCTGAGGGAATTTTGCTAGCCACATTAGCCATAGTCCAGCACTTCCCAACACCTTTCGGGCGAGAGGAAGGCGCGATGGAGGAATGCGGCGGGCCGGGATTAAGCGGCGGACGCCCGCTGACGCTGGGTCACGCGCGCCGGCCGGCTTTCTTCCTTTACCGCAGCGGCGCCGTGGGGACGTCCGGCGGACGGCTACGGGTGGAGCGCCTCCCGGGACGACATCGCTACGTGGGCTCCCTGGCCCACGGCGTCCGCTCGCAGAGTTTGTCCCACTGGAGCGCCTCCTTCAGACTCAGCGGTGGGTGGCGACCTCTCCCGTGGGGGAGGGGAGGAGCTCTCTAAAGGTAGCGTGCTTGCGGGACAGAAGCAGGACGGAAGGACGGCCCTCAGGAGCTGGTCCGGGACAACGGCGCCGTCTCCAGGAAGGCTATCAAGAAGATGGCCGGGAAAAAAGTGGGCAACAAAGGTCAGTTTTTCCTCATGTCCTTCATGTCTATCCTGTCCTGTCCTTATTCGGTTCTGACCCTCGGTGTAGACTGTCAAACGGACTTTGTGCTGGTGCTGGACGGAAGCTCCAACTTGGGTCGACGTCGCTTCAACCTGCAGAAGAACTTTGTGGCCAAGCTGGCGGCCATGTTGAAAGTGGGCACCGATGGACCCCGCGTAGGCCTCGTCCAAGCCAGGTCGCCACCGCAAATACTCCCTTGCCGGATTGCCCGCTCCATCCTCATTTGACTCTTGTTTATTTCCCCTTGCAGTGCCGTTCCCAAGACGGAATTTCTACTTGGCAACTACACGCAACCCCAAGAGCTTCAGGCCGCCATTAAGGAGCTGACGCACCTGGGCGGAGACACCAATACAGGTATAGTCATCCCTCCAATAAAAGTCAATGATGATCAATTTGTCAATCATTCCAGGCAAAGCCATCTCCCACGTGGTGGACCACCTGTACACCCGGGAAAGCGGCGCCCGTCCCGGTCGCCCCCGCGTCATGCTGGTCCTGGTGGACGGCTGGCCGGCCGACGACGTGCGACGGGCCGCCGCCTCGGCGCGGAGCTCCGGCGTCAACCTCTTCCTGGCCACCGTCTGCGGGCCCGTTGCCGAGGAGATGGCGGCCGTCCCGGACCGGGACTTTGCCGAGAAGGTGGGCGGTTCCCGGTCGACGTGTGGGAGGGGCCTCGTTGATTGATGGCGTCTTCGTCGCAGGCGGCGTGCCGCGACAACGGCTTCTTCGCCTATCGCATGGCCAGCTGGTTCAGCACCACCAAACACGTCAAACCGCTGGCGCAGAGACTCTGCTCCGCCGACCGACTATTGTGCAGTACGTAAAATATTCTACAGAACAGGTGTCAAAGTGGCGGCCCGGGGGCCAAATGTGGTCCGCCGCATCATTTTGTGCGGCCCGAGAAAGTCCATCATGAATTTCATTTTTTCTGTTGACAGGTCGCACTTGCTACAATTCCGTCAACATCGGTTTCCTCATCGACGGCTCGTCCAGCGTGGGCGACCCTAACTTCCGATTGGTCCTGGAATTCCTGGCCTCCATCGCGAGAAAATTTGACATCTCCGAAGTGGGCGCTCGCGCGGGTGAGTGCAACCGTCTGCCGTCCAATCGTCCGTCGGTTCGCCGCTGAGCGTCCACTTTGCCGCACGTCAAGGCGCCGTCCAATTCACCTACGACCAGCGACTGGAGTTTGACATGCGGGAGCACGACAGCAAAGAGGGCGTGGCCAACGCCCTCAAGAGGATCCCCTATATGAGCGGCGGAACGGCCACCGGGGGCGCCATCGCCTACGCCACGCAAAACCTCTTTGCGCAAACGGCGGTCGGACGCGACTTCCTGATCGTGGTGACCGACGGCCAATCGTACGACGACGTGGGAGGGCCCGCCTCCGCCGCGCATCAGCGAGGTGAAAAAACTTTGATTTTAATCAATCTTAAGAGGAAAAAAATAACTTTTTTTTCTGCCAGGCATCACCGTGTACGCAGTGGGCGTGGCTTGGGCCCCCATGGACGACTTGCGGGCGATGGCGTCTCAGCCCAAAGACGAGCACGTCTTCTTCAGCCGCCATTTTGGGGACTTGGAGGACCTGGTGGACGACATCGTAAGCGGAATTTGTCGCGACTATGACGCCAAAAATTGAAATAACCAATCACTAGTTAAGTGTAAGACAGGTGATTTTTTTATTGCTCTTATTCATATAGTATCTCCTTTTTGAGTTTTCATATTTTCCAAGTCTAAATATCCATTTGATCTTCTGTATTTATTACTCTTGTGTATAAAGATTTTTGTAAAGATTTCTGGGGAATTTCATGTCTCAGTCACTTAGCATATTCGACTTGAGAAGTGTTTTTTCCCATAATTACGACATCACCTGAAGGGAGCAAAATGGGGGATGGCCCGGACTGTGGTCGCCATGGAAACTAGACGCAAACCTTCTCGACTGAATCTTCAGCACACGGTAAGATGACGAACACGATGACGATAGTTTCCTCCCTCAAATTTAAAATCGCAAAAATATTACCAATATTGAGGACATGTTTTAATTTTGGGAACAAAGTAGTTTGATTAGAGCAAGTTTAATTTCACATTTTAACTCAAAATGGCCGAGTTTCACATGTTGAATGTCTAACCAGCACAATTCTCTTATTTATATATACATGTTGTGTTTATGATATATTATACTTACAGTAGTCTATTTAAAATGATAAATATGTAAATGTATAAAGTATGTTTTTCCACCGATATTCATCTCTTGCAATTCGATTTGGAAAGAGAAAGATGCCTAAAAAGGTCAAAAAAGTTGTCAGAAAGTCGTCATTTGAGGAGCAGGGGCGACGCCATCTTATCACCCAACAAGAAGAGGAAGTGAACAAGAAGAAAGAGGAGCTTCTGACGCTCTTCCTCACAGTAAGATGCAACACCTGACAATGACCAGACGGCGTCGTCATCGCTTCCGGGCTTCCGCAGGTCAAAGTTCGGAGAGAGGAGCACAACTCCCAGCTGAATCGGATCAAGATTAATCAGGTGTGGCGGGAGGTGCTCCGCCAGGCTCGTTCACGGCAGCTGCGCGATGACATCATCATCTTGGGACAGACTTTTCAGCGGAGAGTGGACGCTTTGGATGACGTCATCAAGGTATTCGCAGTTCTATTAGAATCAATAGCACTTCATGTCAGTTTTTGGTTATTTCCCAGTCATTTCCTGGAATGCCTACCCATATATTTCTTTTTGTTGTTTATTATTATTCTCTTTTTGCACTTCCTCCTTAGTTTTTGTCCATTTTAATTTCTATGGTCACGTTGTTTCCCCTTCACTTCTAGGGTCACTTCCTGTTTGCCTGAGGAAATACTTCCCACATTTATTTCCAGTTTTCAATGACGCCACTTTTCATTGGCTAGAACTTGTCACGTGACCTGGAGGACGCAGAACGCCAGTCCGCCCGCGTGGGTCGACTTCACCTTCAACACTCGGAACGTTTGCGGACGTTGCTGGACGAGCGTGTGGCCATCGTGCGGCGTCGCTGGGAGGAACGTTTGCGGGACGTCAGCCGAGACTTCGCCCAAGACAGGTCGGCGGGTGGCGCCCCCTGCGGGATAGGATCCTCGTGGCCTAACCTTTGCGACCCCTAACGCAGGAAGGAAACGAGCTTGCTGGCGGATTATCGGCATGACAACGTGGAGGAGGTGGGCCTGACCCTGTCACGTCGACACGAGGACGTCATGAGCGCCCTACACGCCGCATACGCCGATGCCGTGGCGGCCCAGCGAGACGCTCAGCGAGACAGGGTATGTCGTCGTTTGAACGCTGTCGCCACCCGGTGGCAGTGCGTGTAACTGCGTGTACAGTATTCCCTCGATTTTCACGGTTAATCCGTACATGCATATTACGATGTATTTGGCCGGGAAAATATCCCATCTGGCAACCCTGTGAGTTCTGCCTTTCTTCCAGGTGGCGGCGCTGCGCGGTGCTGATGCTGAGAAGCTAGAGGAGAAACGGCGTCAAGTGCGGGACGGGAAAGAAGACGCCGAGCAGGTGGACAGCCCCGCCCAACATCTGATGTCCAGGAACCAAAGACTGATGCGGGACACCATCAAGGACGTGACCAGAGTCAAGAAATTGCAGGCCGCCGTCACGGATTTGCGCGGGAAACTCGGCACGTACCGAAACGAGACGGCGTGCGGCGCCAACGCGTTGACGAACGCGACGGCCGACGTGACGGCAAAGACACGCCGCCTCCGCGAGGACACAGCGCGGACCCGTCGAGCGTCCAAGGAGCGTCTTTCCGTCCTGGCGCTTTTGACGGACGACGCCCTCCAGAACCTAATGGCGGTCATCGCCAAGGTGGGCGGAGTTTCGCGCCGTGTTACCGTTTCACCGACATCTGTTTTGTCCACAGGGTGAAAAGATTCTGAACGCCGCCGCCATTTGCGGCAAAATTGAAGACGTTACCTCCTTACCGCCAGGTGGCGACGATGAGCCACAGGCAGGAACGGAACCGACAAAGGTTAGAATTAAATTTTAATGTTAAATGTTTATGATGAAAATGTAATTTGTGGCCATCCTGCAGACGTTTCCGGAAATGGTCCAGCTGACCCGGCGCCTTAACTCCGCCCTTCTGCGGCGTTTGGCACTCGCCCAACGCGCAAAGGAGCTGCGTAGCGACAACCATCAACTCAAGGTTCTGTTGCGTGGCCACCTGAACGCCATGACGCCTGGAGGAGGTCACGCCATTCTCTCAGTGGAGGCCGCGCCCACTACGGACGGGTCCACCGTGGGAGCATCGCGGTGTAACGTCATCGAGCTCAAACATGTGATCAAAAACGGCCTTATGCATGAAGGAGGAAATTCGTGGCGAGTAAATGCCGTCAAAACCGGGCGGACTTTTAATTAGGGTGTGTTACATCTGGTCAATGAAAACAAATGTTTTCTGGAAAACGAGTGAAATGCTTTAGCTTTTATACCATTTCTTATAAAGTAGAATGGTATGAATAAAAATGCAAAATACGTTTGAAATGTGCATCCTTGTGCTCAAATGTTTTATTTTGAATGTATCTAAACTAAACTACAAATAGAAACAACAACAGTGCGGGAAGATGACGTAGGAAATCAGTTTAGGCGCTTCTAAATGACGTCACAACATGACGACTGGCGGACTGACGGGGCGATGTCGTCTCTGTTTACCATCCAGATGCCGCTGGGGTGAATAACATCTGGACGCACAACCAAGGGACTTTTCCGTAAGACTTTAATCTGTGAGTGTGACATTTTGTCCCAGTGATAATCGTTTCTGAGCTCCACTTTGTAATGTTTTGCCGTTAGCTTAGCAGTTAGCTTCAACCACAACAACGCGTTGTGTATTTGTTTATTAACAATAACAATTCAACTTTCTGTTGTCTTTTTGGGTTCACCGCCAATATGTTGACGTGTTAATTCTCAAATAATTGCTCAATATGTGTAAAACTATTGAATAATTTCTTCTTCCTCAGCTAAAAGGAAACATGGAAAGCCAGCCGTCCATCCTGAGGGAATTCTGCCCATTACAACACCTGCTGAACTCCATCCCAGCCAAAGTAAAACAACCTTGCATTAAATGTTTCAATGACAATGACAGACGTCTACTCGTCGTTTTACAGTGATTTAAAACGACTTCATCACTATTTGACCCGTATAATTCGCAAGCAAACCCTCCCAAATTACAATGTATTAGCATCCTAAGACTGTCAGTGCCCTTAATTTGCTGGACTTCAATCTGGCAACCCCGAGAAGAATAGGCTCTCCATAGGAACCATTGAGTCAGCTATCAAAAGAGAATCCATAACTGGACGTTTATTGCTGTTAATGACGGTAGTATTGATTGGCGTTTTGTGTATTTACAGGTTCAGCGTGGATTCCGTTCAGTGGTGGTCTACCTGACGGCGGTGGACTGCAGCCGAGACTTTGTGGCAGTGGGCAGCAGCATTGGGATGTTGTACCTCTACTGCCGCCGCCTGGCACACATGAATAAGTACAGTCTGGAGGTTAGTGTCATTTTTTTGGAATTTTTTTTTTTTTTTTAAATGCCCCCAAATTTGGAAATGACTAGCATCGACAGGTAATTCTCAATCAATCAAATAATGTGCCATTCAGGGGAAGTGCGACGCCATCACCGCCGTCAAGCTCCTGAGCTGCTTCGACGACCTGGTTGCCACGGGAACGGCATCGGGTCGGGTGGCCGTATTCCAGCTGGTGTCACCGTTACCGGGCCGCAACAAGCAGGTGATATGTCTCTCCTCTAACTCTGCCATGCTATCTTGTTGGCAAGGTAGTTGTCATTGCTCGAAAAACAAACAGCAAATGAGTTAATTTTGCGTGCGTGCAGCTACGACGCTTCGACGTGGTGGGCCTCCACAAAGGGTCGGTCACATCCTTGGCGTGGAGCACCAATGGGATGAAGCTCTTCTCCGGGGACGACAAAGGACGGGTGGTCTTCTCTGCCCTGGACCTGGATCAGGTGACATGCCTATTCCGCCATCTTGAGCCTAGCTTGGCTCCGCCACTCCACCATTAATGACACGTATATTTTTAGGGTACGTGTACACCGGTGCTACTTCTGGAGGAACTGGGTGGCATTGTCCAGCTAGATTACAGTCAGCGGGTTCTTCTGGTGTCCACGCAGCAACGTTCTCTGTTGTACTGCACGAACACGCAGCAGGTCCAGCAGATCGGTGGCAAACCGAGGAAGAGGTGAGGTAGACGTCCGTTTGGACTAGGAGGGATTGGACTAATTTCTCCTTTGGCCACTAGAGGGAACCAACGTGGCCGATTTTGAGAACCACTTTTTGTTTATGTTTACGTCAGTAGCGGCAGGTTCGGCGCCTGCTTCCTGCCGGCTCTTTGCAAACAGAGCGACCTACAAGTCTTCGCAGCCCGACCTGGACTCCGACTATGGCGGTCCGACGTCTCGGGTCAAGTAGTGGACACCAGACTTTTGAAAGGCGTCTTCAACACTCAGGTGCCTCCATTATATTTTTACTCAGGCGCAACAAGTGCTATTGTTACCGCCAATACTACTGAGACTATACCATTACGTCAGGGGTGTCAATCGTAAACCCCTTTGGCGGGAGAAAGTGGTACGGCCCACATAAGATCAAAGAGTTGGGATGAATTTTAGCGCGAAAATTAACATTTTGAAGATTCCCAACCAAACGGAGTTTAACAGTCTTGTTCTACATATTTTGTTTTTTATTAGATTCCCCATTTTGAAGTTTTCCCTCGTTCTGGTCCGGCTGGAGCGTACCGTCCGTCCGAGCGTCAGTTGGGTGTCCTTAGCTGCTTCTTCAAGGAAAATTGGATACTAAGTTGGAATGAATACAGCATTTACGTCGTGGACTGTGCTAACCAGGTACGGACATTCTTCTATTGCTAATGTTAAAAGGACAGAAAATAAACGGTATATTGTGCATATAAATATTTAGTAACACCTGCCAAAAAAGTTGTTTTCTTTTGGGCTTATAACATAATAGGTGAAACTAACAAGTTTTACGTAGACATGATGTGCAAATGCACAAGGAGTTATAGCTTGGCTGATAACATCTTTTTTTCCAATTCAATTTTCTATCTATCTATTTGGCCCCCGGGCCGCCACTTTGACACCTGTGAATTATAATTCTTTCCCCAATGTTTTAATGGAATGTTGTTTCATGTAAATTGAGGCACCATTAACATAATTTGCGCTTCTGGACGTTCATTGACGTCAATGGCAGGTGCTGGTCGGCGCGTTGGAGAGCAGCGGCGACATCGTGTCGCTTTCCTGCTGCGACAACGAGATCTTCATCTTAAAGGGCGACCGAGACCTCATCCGACTGTCGGATGGGCCCGAGGGGGCGCGTGGCAGCGGCGGCAGCGCTTGCCCTTCGCCGTCCCACTTCCCCGCACGTCTCTCCTCGCCGTTGACGCCGCAAGGCAACGTGGTCACGCCCACCGGTTGCGTGGAAACGGCTCAGCCCATCAGGACCATGGCCATCATCGTGGAGGGGGGAGACGGCGAGTCGGGAGGGATGCGCGAGGAGGAGGAGCAAGAGGTGACCACCATCATCATTAGAGTTCTTTTTGTTTTGTTTTGGTGGAATTCTGGGTCACTTTCTGTTGATATTTATGTCCTGGCATCAACATTTTTATTTCCCTCAGGGTGGCGGTGTCCAGAGCAGCTGCTCGCATAGTCGTAGCAGCTCCATCACTTCCTGGGACAGTTTCCCAGGAAACGCCTCCAGCGACACCAGCTCCCGTCGCTACAGCGCCCCTCTCGGACAGGAGGAAGCATGGCAGGAGTTGGTGGTTAAAGCTGTCAAGGTGAAGAAAAAGAAGAGGCAACGACAAGGTTTGTTTTAGTTAATTATAATAAGAGTTTTTATTTTAAAATGCATTTCATTAAAAACTAATTATTTCCTCATTCAAATAGTATCAAACAAGAAATTTCTCTCTGTATTTGTTTTTCAAAATTGTTATTATTATTAGTTTTTTTTTTTTTTAAGAAAAAGTGGTCATTACTTTTTCCTTTGCCAGATAGCGGCAGTGGGAATCGTCTGTTCGAGAGCAGCTGCTCCGAGTCGGTGTTTGCCATCCAAGATGGCAGCTGCAGCGATGGTAGCAGCGGGGCGTCCCTCATGGGACTGGACCTCCCAAAACGGGACTCTCCCATGGAGATCGTGGAAGTCAATAGGACACAGGGTGAAAATCAGGAGGAGAATTCCAGGTATTTAAGCACTTTCCACTACAATACAATATGCTTACAGGCATTGTTTTGTAGCACCACACTAAACTCTAATTCTACAATTTGTGTCCTTCCTCCATTTTCTCCTCAGTCACCGGTCACCTCAAAATCCGCAAAAAGAGGCGGAACCCGTCACGCCGGATGTGGACATGCTCCTGGAATGCACCTTTTCCTACACACAACATGACGGACAAGAGGGGCAGCCAATGGCGGAGCCACCGCCGCCGCCACCATCCGCCCACGTGCCGGAACGGAGCGAGGATTCCGAACTCCACGCCGAAAAGCCCAACGCGTCTAGCGACGATGAGGAGAGCGACATCTACCGCCAAGGTCTGAACGACGCCGGCGACCCGGAACGCGGGAACGGCGCTCAAAGGCGGGCGGCCATTGAAGCGTCGGCGCGGGACGCCGGGGACGGAGGAAAACGGAAAGCCGTGCAGGTACGTCTGTGAAGGTAAACAAAGGGCGTAGAAAAGTCTAAAAAAAGATGGCGTTGCTGGATTAACAGAGCAAGAAAATATCTTTGAATTTTGCCCACATTAGAGTCGTACATTTTTGTAGTGTTCGCTCAGTGGCAGGGAAACATGATGCCAGCCTTCCCAGAAGAAAGAGATTTGATGGCAAAATATTCCACTGGTGTCAAAGTGGTGGCCCGGGGGCCAAATCTGGCCCGCCGCCTCATTTTGTGCGGTCCAGGACTGCGATCCGGGTCTTATAATCCAATTTAAAAAAAAAATCAAATCTAAATATTATATCTTTCATCCTAGTTGGCCGAATGTTGGATGGGATACTCTGGACCTGGATGCGGGATACTCAGTCTTCACGTGACTGACAGGTGTGTGTGTGTGTGAGAGTGTGAGGGTTAGTGTAGATTTTAGATCACCTTTTTTGTTTTTGGACCATTTCCCGTTTATTTGAGTGTCATCTCCTTCGCATCCTAGGTCCATTTCTGCTGATTTTGCCTCACTATATATTAATTTTAGGGCATTTGTGTGCCGCTTCTTGTCATTTTGAGATACTTCTTGTTTTGGGGGAATTTCTGGGCCACTTTCTGTTGTTTTAGGAGCATCCTTTCATCACTTAGCATCCATTTTGTGTCATTTCGTGTTCATTTTGGAGGCATCTCATGGTCAACTCTTGATTATTTTGGGCCATTTCTAATCCACTTTCTGTTGAATTTCGGTCACTTCCTGCTCACTGACATTCTTTGTTTGTTTTTGGTTGATTTTTATTTATTTTGAGGCATTCATCTTGATTTCAGTTAACTTCTTGTTTCTAAAAGTATTGTCTTTATCCTCGGCAGGTGCGTTTGGTGTTTGGACTTCAAAGGCGGCCTCTTTTGCAGCCCACTGCCTGAAAGTAGCCTCCAATGGCAGCGCTTTGAAGACAACATCCACCAGGTGGCAGTGTCGCCCTCAGGTGAACCCCATTTTCAACCAGAAAATTCATCCCGTAATTACGACACATTAGCGTCACATGCTAACGCTAAGCTAAACCGGCTAGGGAACCTGCTGTGGAAGGTGGAGCAAAAGAGCATGATGGCGTACGCCTGCGCCAAAGCCTCGGCGGGAGGCAAGCGCCATTGGTACAAGGCGGCCGAGCAGGCGGCCTTCGTCGCCCTCAGCGACGACTCGGCCTGGATCATCAAGACCAACGGGGACCTCCACCTGCAGATGGGTAAGAGCTAACTCCCTGTTTTGCGCCATTTGGTCCGCCACTCATCCGCCATTATGTGTGTGTCAGGTCTCAGCATGGAGCGTCCGTGCGCACGCTCCGCCAAGGTGGAGACGCCCTGCGTCTTTAGCCAAGTGTGTGCGCGAGGAGGCGTGGTCTGGGCCCTGAGCGAGCACAACGCCCTGTTCTACCGGGAAGGCCTGGACAGCTTCTGCTCGCAAGGAGACGCCTGGAAGTATGACACCGTCAGGTCAGACGGTGTGGCCGATATGGTCATTTATTTCAAAATAGAGAAAAGATAAACAGATAAAATGTATTTTGATGTGTAAGACTGATATTCAAGAAACGGTATCTTGCAGAAAACGTGACAAAACTCACTTAATTGCTCACTCAGAGCACCGCCATCTTACCTAGGGATGACAAACTAGACCCACACCCTTGTTGTACTGCTCACCTGACCTCCTTTTTCAATTTATCAACACCACAGCGAGGCTCAAGGCGTGGAGCTCATGTGCGTGACGTTGGGAGACGGCGGGACAGCCTGGGCGCTGGACGTCAACGGGAGACTCTTCTTCAGGACGGGGGTCTCTTCGGGACGACCGCAGGGGGACGACGACCACTGGTGGCAGGTATGACGTTTCCCCACGTGTCTTCCTACGCCGACATCTCACAAAAGCGCGTCCGCCACAGGTCAGCATTTCCGACTACGTGGTTTTCGACCAAGGCAGCTTGTTCCAGACGCTCCTGAACGCCACGCAGAGCGTGGCCACCGTGACCAAAGCGCCGGTGGAGCGGGTGGTGGCCTTCCTGTCGCAGTACGCTCAACGCCAGCCCATCTTAGTCAGCGCCAACGCCGCCGGCGTCTGGGTGGCGTCCGGACGCAACCGGCTGCACTTGGCCCGGGGCGGCCTGGTGGGGACCTTCTGGCAGAACCTGGTGCCCCGAGGAACCGTGGCCGCCACCAGGTGGAGCGCCGTCACCTCTTCGGCCACGCCCCACAAAGACGGTAATAAATCACAGGATATAAATCGGTATAAAAAGGGGGAAATGAGCAAAAAACTGTGCTCCAGGTGCCTTCCTGTGGTTGGCCCAGAGCAAGAAGGACCTTTTTTGCGTGTGGGACCAGGACGGAGAACTTCGCCCGTCCACCGTCACTCTTCCACAGGAGGTCAGTGGTGGCGTCCTCTTCCCATTTCCCGTCCGCCCTCCTTAACCTTCTCACCCCCGTGTTCTTCCACTCAGGTGGAGCTGACCCAGGTGTCGGCCTGCCGCGACGCCCTGTGGGGATTGGACGCTCACGGCCGGGTTTTCATTCGAACCCTGTCTCCGTCCTGTCCGGCCGGTCTTGACTGGACGCTGCTGGACCTCAGTCAGCTGGGTACGTACCCAAAACGCACTCCACAGCTACACATCCATTCGTTCGTTTTCCAAACCGGGGGTGCTAGACCCTATCCCAGCCAACTACGGGCACCAGGCGATGACACTCGGAACCCAACGGGGATCGAACCCTGAATCTCAAAACTTAGAGGCGGACACGCTAACCACTGTTAGCATTTTGACGTTAGCCAATGTTTGAGCCATCGGACACCTGTTTTCCTGGTGTCACTCCGACAGCTGAATGTTGCGTAACCGGCTTGAGCGTGTTTCTGTTTTTAGTCTCGCGCCCCTTCTCGCTATCGGCGGGCCAGCGAGCGCCTGACTTGGTGTCACACGCCTCCACCGAGCGCCACTTGTTTACGTTGCCCCGAGACGGGCAGCGTGACGTGGGCGCCGGCGGCTTCGGCTTTCAACGGCCAGTGGCGGCGGGGGTGCCGGTGACATTTGAAAGACGTGTTTTGACATGCCTTGACAATTCCACTTACTGTTACCTAATAGCTCTGACCAGCTCCGTTTAGGGTCACTTTCTTCGAGTTAAAGCAACATTAACATTCATTTCATAAGAAATACACTCAATATAGTCATTTAAAAAAATGCTGATTCATTATTGTGAATTATAGTGTTTTTAAAATCTTAAAAGAACAAAAACACATCTCGACACTTTTGATTTGTTGTTGCTAACATTTCACGGCTAGCATGATGCTGTCCGTCAAAGGTTTAGTGGGACATCTGTGAAATCCAAGTCCGTTCCCCCCAAAACGGACTGTCCTGGAATGCGCCCCCGAAGGTCCAGATCGTGTTCCACCTTGGCCTCAAAACCCAGAGTCCATCTTGTACACATACGGACCATATCGTGTTGACATTCTTTACCTTTTGATACAGGAAGCGTCCGCCTGGTGAGCATTAGCTGCGGCAGCCAGAACGTCTGGGCCCTGGACAGCCGAGGCCTGGTCTACTTCCGGGTCGGGACCCAACCGTTGAATCCCAACATGATGCTTCCTGCTTGGATCCACATAGAACCGCCAGACCAGGTCTCACTCACACTAACACGCATCTTTCAAACACTTGTCCACGACTTTCTTTGCAAATTATGCTGATTCACAAAATCTACATTGGAGCATCTCACTATGTAAAAAGAAAACTTTTAGAAATAGGAGACCAAATTCCATATTTTCTCGCATATAAGCCGTAAAATGATGATTGAATCAAGAAAAAAAGACTTGCTCGGTTCTTTTTCACCAGAAGATATCGGCAAAGTAGCGTTTTCTATTTGTTGGTTATTTTCTGTTTTGCAGCCCGTGGGAGTCCAGCTGGTCAGCCTGGAGACCAGTCCAAACGATGGTTTTCTCTGGGCCCTGGACAACCGAGGCGCCGTCTTTGTCAGGACGGGACTCAATGACGGGATGCCCATCGGGACCAACTGGGACCTGGTGCCAGGTTCGTCCGTCTTGACTAGCGTCTCCAAGCGGGTCCTGGTCTCATTTACCTGTCCTTTTTTAGGCCTGAGCGTCAGTCAGCTGGTTCTCAGTTGTCACACGGTCTGGGTCCGATGCGTCAACGGCGATCTGGCTCGACGCTACGGGGTCTCGGATAGGAATCCGGCCGGAGACTACTGGAAGAAAATCCCGGGAAACGCCAACTGCTTGACTGGTAAGGACTGCTTACATAACAGCTCCTGTTTTCAGTTTTTTTATTGCTACAAAATGTACGACAGACTGAAATCCACCATTTTTCTTCCCCTTCCCGCAGTGACCCCAGACGACAACCTCTGGGCCGTGACCCCCGTTGGCGGACTGGCCCGTCGAATGACCAAGCTCCTCCCCCAAACGCCCCGCCGTCCTCCACATTTCGGGACAAATGCCGGCGCCATTGGCGACGACGTGGACGACGAGTGGGAGCTCCTCTGACTCCAACTCTTGTAAAATAGTAGGAAGCCTTCACCAAGATGCACTTTACTAAGAAATGGCTTGAATTGATTCAAAACTGCTGCAAAAACATGGCTTGGGATCCAAGGAACGTACGTACACCCCAACCACGCCTACTGCTACCAATTTTTTTCTACTCACTGTTTTGAAGGGATTTGAAGGAAAAAAAATGGAAGAAGAACTATTCCAGATGAGGATACTGGATCTGGATAGACTTGGATTCAAGTGAATGGTCCGTCTGGGATGGCATTCTGGCTAACTAACTCACTTTGAAATGGGGTGTAAACACCTGAAGTGGCCTGACGGACCTGAGAAAACTATTGGGTTTGGGTCGGAGAATATTACAAGTGGAACGGCGACTATTCCACCTGGAACAACTTCTCTGGAGACCTACCTTTTGAAGTCTTGACTCTAGACTCACTCAGATGGACTTGGCCTGTAAGCAGAGCCTTCTGGGGAACACGTACTACCTTCACCTGGCTTCTGGGACCTCCAAAAACCTTGAACCAGTGCACTTGTTCTGGACTTGAGTCCATTGGGAGTTTTAAGAACTCCTTGATGAAGCTAACAATACTCTCGCCATCCTTAATTAAGCAGGTCTTGCGTTGCACTTTTCCGGAATAGTTTGAAGCTAATATGTTAAAGAAGGAGGAACCCAAACCGTGAACCCATTAAAACAAAAGTTGCCCACATTGACATTCTTCACTTTATTACACAATCAAAAGATAAAACTGTACACCTGATCTGAATCATCGGCTAACACTTGACTTCCTGAGAACACTTTTGCTTTCAGTATCACTTGACAGTGACAAAGTCCAGTTCCAACCCGGATGACAAAGTCCAGACGGATCCACTTCAACACCGGCTGAGTTTCTATGGCTTGTTTACACAATCAAACACATGAAATATACACGTCACAGATCACGAGATTGTTTTCAACGCACGTTAGCATGTGCTAGCGACCGTCACAAAAAAAAAAACCATCACGTCACCTTAGTCCGTCTCATCTAATCTGTTCACAGAAAAGGAAAATCCAGTCTGAGTCCGCTGAAGAAAATCGGGCAACTGGCTCATCTGAGCCGGCACCGATCGGGCCAAAGTCCTCAAAGCCTGCAGCAGGAGGGGTGCCGGATCCAAACCGCTCAACCAGCCGAACACGTCCCGTCCAAGGAGGCTCTCCCACCTCTGCGGCTCGTCCCTCAGACGCCACGGCGCCGCCGGTTCCGGCGCGAAGAGCAGCAGCAGGTCCAGACAGCGCCGAGCCTGGCGCCGTTCACCCACCCCGGAGGCCGCCAGCCGCAACAGCGCCGTGTCCAAACCCACGGGTCGAGCCCCGTGCGCCAGGAGGATGAGCAGACAGTCGGCCCTCGCCAACTCCACCGCCAACTGGACCGCCGTCTTCCCGGCGTCCACCCCGTGCGCGCAACCGGCGCTCCCGTTCAGGTACTCCCGCCGCCGCGCTTCGCTCGCCGACTCCTTCAAGGCGTCGGCCATCAAACCCAAGATGACGGTGCGGTCGTAGCGCACGGCCACCTGCAGGTGCGCCGATCCGCCGCTCCGGCACACGCCGCACGTGGACACCTGGAGCGCTTTGACGGAAAAGCTTCGGAGGAGGTAACGCGCGTATTCGCGGTGGTCGTGCACCACCGCGTACGTGAGGGCGTCGCCGGGCGTGAAGGCACGAGGGTGACCGTCGTCCCACAGGAACACTTCCATGCCCCGCATGTCCTCCAGGAGCCACGGTGGGAGGCGGTCTCGGACGGCGCAGTAGAAGGCGAAGGCGGTACTTTCGCAGTGGCGTTGGGACGAGCTGGGCGGATGGGGCCGGGAGGGGAGCACCCACGGCATGATGGCGTCTTTCGGCGAAAACTTTTAAGGAGATTCTACGCTGGCTGAGTCTTTAAGGTTAGTAGTCCTCCAAGGCGACTTATATATCCCGCGGGCAGGACTGCCCACCCTCCCCTCGGGTGCGTCCTTGTGGGGAGGTGTGTTTGGGGGCTCGAGCTGGGCGGGGCTTAGTACGTGTCTAACATTGCGGGCATAGCAATCGTGGGTCAAGTGCGGTAGGGTTGATTAGTGCTCCTCGGTCGGCCTCAAACGGGATTTTTGTTACAATAGATTGCATGTAAATGGTAGCCAAAGAGTTAAGTTTGCTCACAGAGAAAAGAGTGCATCAAAGAGTCAAAAATGTACTGTTTTCTTTTTCATTGGACACATTAACATTGTCCCATTGCCCACTAAAAGTATTCAAACTTAATTAAAGTTACAATTAAAGTTACAAATTATTTTGACTAGGGGCTGACATATTTTTAATTCAATTTTACAAACGATAGCGACTTTTTTTTAACGTTAGGAAGTGACCTCTAGTGGTTAAAAGGTACATTACTACTCTGCTAGACATGTAACGTTATAAATACATTACTATCCTTTAAAAACTTGGTGTTAACGGTAAATATTTCTGGAATGAAGATAGACGCGTACGAGGGATAGAATATAAATAAATGTTATGTAACTATGATTATGGTTTAATTTACAAAAACGTTAAAGGCGATAAATTAAACTATTCGTTTACTATGGTGGCAACTGCTCGTATTTTGTTTCACATTTTGCTTCACTCTAGTGGCAAAGCCCAAACTAATGTAAGAAACTTATCTTTCTTTAATATTGGATTATTTTAAAAGTCCAAACATTGTTTTTCGTCGGAACACAATGACCGCTTCTTCTTCGTGTACTTCCGGTAGATCTTCCGGTTTGGCTTCTCCAGTTAGTTTCTCGTTCACTTTTTTTTCTTCTCTCCTCTAAGCCTTCCTGTTGTGTCGAGGCCCGGACGAGTTGGCCTGATAGTCCGCCGCCTTCCCGTTCCAGGAGAAGCCGCATAACGTCGGCCACCTTTCGGCCGCATGGCTCCAATGCTGGACCGGAACGCCGAAGCGGCGGTGGCCGGCAAGAGGAGAGTTCGTGGCCCCGGAGCAGCAGTGAGCATCGGCGGGAAGAGCGTGTCCGGTAATGGAAGCAGCGGCCGGGGCTGCTGGGAAGATGGAAGTTCGGGCTTCAGCAGTGACGAGGAGAACGGTGGGTAGCCTCGGCGGTGCCAGCCCAGAAACAATGACAAAAAAACAACAACTCCTCACTTCAATCCCTCATTCCTAAATATTTTTGTTGTCACTAGGTGGAGGGGGGATGAGGGTTGGGACCCAGTATCAAGCCTTGGTTCCGGACTTTGACCCAGGTAAGAAAGTAACGCTTGGCTGGGGTAGCCTCGAACATCGCACACATGGACTTCGAAAACAAGTCGTACAAGCACGTAAAGTGCTGTAATTAAACTACAGCTACTATTTATGTATAAAGAAACAAAAGGGTTATAAAACACAGATGAATAATGTAGCATTATAACATGGTTATTACGTGTTATTCCAGTATCTGACGAACAAGTGAATATGCTAGCATCTTAACAACAGGACAACTACTTTTGCTAATTCATGTTTACGACTAATATACCGCAAACAAAAACCCAGCATTGTTATGATTATACTTTTTTTCCCAAAACATTATTGGTAAAGATGTAGTATGAAATCGTAATAGATGAATTTAGGTGATACTCCACAGTGTTTATTTAAGTGAGCGCCGTTAAAACGGGTTTAAGTGACTGGCTACTATTGATGTCTTCATATTTTAGCCTCGCCCAGTCCAAAACAAAAAAAATATGAATTGGACGTCCTGTGCCGTCAATTGCAACCTTAGGGTTTTGCATGAAATGATGTTAAAATGCCGCAAAATTAATCACAAGTGACTCATGATAGAATAAAAAATGTTTTTTTTTTCCTGGAAATAGCATTTTATAGTTATTTCTGCATATCACTGATGTCAAAGTGGCGGCCCGGGGGCCAAATCGGGCCCGCTGTACCTACCTACCTTTTTTAATGTAATAATAATTTTGTAATAATTAATATTGTCTTTTCAGAGGTGGCAAAGTCTTGTCAGCTGTCTCACAGTGTGGGCATGTTGGTGTGGAGTCCCAGCAGCAATGTTCAACAGAGTCAATGTAAGAACAGGTTATTTTATGGGAGGTCATTGACAGTGATGGACATCCAAACAGTTTCAGCTGTACTTGATTATTATCTTTGGTTTCATTTTTTTCAGTGGATGAATACATCACCATCGCTAAAGACAAACATGGATACAACATGGAACAGGTAAGGCTTGTTCATACATTGCTCAAAACGCGGTGGCCTAGTGGTTTGCTCGTCTGCTTCGCAGTCCCGAGATCGAGGGCTCAAGTCCAGGAATGTTTATGTCCATATCACACAGCATTAATTTTTGGTGTTTTTTTTTCACTCAGGCTCTGGGGATGCTGTTTTGGCACCAGCACGACGTGGAGAAGTCGTTGGCTGACCTGCCCAACTTCACGCCGTTTCCCGACGAGTGGACGGTGGAGGACCGTGTACTCTTTGAGCAGGCCTTCAGCTTCCACGGGAAAAGCTTCCATCGTATTCAGCAGATGGTAAGTGGTCACTTCTTCCATTTGGATGATTTATGTCTTCTTAAATATTTTTTGTCAATTGTGCACTTTGTGGGGAAGCTTTAAACCTCATTACACGCTAAAAATAGGATGTATTTTTTATTTTTAGCTTTAGTTTTAGTTTTCTATAATACTTTGCCATGAACACATTGCTGTTAACCTTTCTAGGCAAAATGGATTGGACTTTTGTCTACGTCAATGGATGCCGATGAGTTTGTTGACTTTAAAATCCAATGTTTTGTTTTTGTTCTTGTTTCAGCTACCGGACAAGTCCATGGCCAGCCTGGTCCGCTTTTACTACTCGTGGAAGAAAAGCCGCAACCGCAGTAGCTTGATGGAGAGACAAAGCCGCAAAGTCAAGAGAGAGCGGGACGACAGGTCTGTCCGTCCGTCCTTCACGCCAAAATGGCTAACGGCTAATGGTGACCGCTCGCATTTCAGTGATGAGGAAGGTCAAGAAAATCACGCCAGCGATCCCGAGTCCAATCCCGTGAAGGAGAACGCCAAAGAGGTCAGTACGGCAACACAAACGGCGCCGGCACGCTCCTACCCTCCGCTCATTTTCCCATTTTTTCCACTCAGTTGAGTTCCGGAACCGAACGGGCCGAAGTGAAACCTGCTGCCGGACTCAAAGTAAGAACCCGGGATTATTTTGTACGGATCGTCAACAAAAACAACAAAATCTCAAATGTATAAACTTTTTGTTATTGTCTTTAGTCATCCAGCGCCAAAAGCGCCCAGCGTGCCAAGACCCGCCCCCCCAGGGGAATGTTCCTGAAGCAGGAGGACGTGGTCTCGCTGTCGTCCTCGTGCGCTCACGGCGTCCTGCGACAGCTGGACGCCCAGCTGACCGCCGCCAAGCGACAGGTCGGTTCATGTGTGTGTGTGCATGTGTATATATATGTGTGTGTGTGTGTGTAACTTGTGTGTTTGTGTGGTACAGGTCCAGAGCATCAAGCAGTCCAATGGCGCCTTGAAGGAGAAGCTAGAGTCCGGAGTGGATCAGTTTAGACAACCCGAGGTAAATGCCAGTGGTGTCCAACATGTGACCCGCGGGCCCGCCGTGGTCTGTCTGTCCACTTGTGGAATTGCCGTTAGCTTATTTATACAGTAGCATGCTAACATGTGTGTCTGTGTCAAAGGTGAGCTGCAAAGTGAATGGTCGCTGGAGTCCAGAGGAGCAGCTCCTGGCCGTCCAAGGTAAGCCCACCTCGACGTCGGAAGTCTCGGCGTCGCTCGCTCACGGAGCCCCGCCTACCGACAGCCATCAGGAAGTACGGGCGGGACTTCCAAGCCATCTCGGACGTGATCGGCAACAAGTCGGTGGTGCAGGTCAAGAACTTCCTGGTCAACTACCGCCGCCGCTTCAACCTGGACCAGGTTCTGCAGGAGTGGGAGGCGGAGAACGGCGTGGAGGGCGGAGCCGCGCCCGACAACGACAAGATGGAGGTGGCTCCCGCCGAGGACGAAGCAGGTAATTTGGCCCAATCGGGTGATGTTTACATGGAGGGAAAAAAATGACTTGTATCTTTGTTGTCAACAGATGATCACCTGACTCCACCCCCAGGTGACCTCTGACCCAAGTGGCCTCTCAATTTGTGGGTGTGACTCCACCCCCCTTAAATTTTTTCTTGTTAGTTTTTTTAATTGTTTTATTTCCACGCGACGACTTGTTGCCATGGCAAAATAATTTTATAAACTAAAATGACTGCCATAGTTTTAATAAATCCATTTGAAAGGAGCGCCATTTTATTTTATTAATTGGAGTATCTTAGCTATTAGACGGTTAATATCAAAACAGCAAATTTTGAACACCTGCTGACTAATGAGTAGTTTAGTCCGTTGCCAAGGTTACCATCTGAAATGTCCATTTTATGAAATGAGCATGGCAGCCAATCATAACGTTTCCTGATGACATCACCTAAAAAGATGGAACTTTTTATTTGAAATCATCAATTTAAATAAGATAAAAATCACGTTAACTAAGACAATAATTGGAAAGACGTTTTACATGTCAAAACAATATTCAAGAGCGACTAATGAAAAAAAGTGGAACAGAAAAGAGGCAGAAAACGAACAATTAAACGTCGAGCGGCGCCCTCTGGCGGTAGCAGCGGCGGGGGATTTCCTGGGCGGAAGCGGCGGAGGGGGTTTCCACTGGTGACCCGAGCTCCCTAACCTCGTCGCTGTACCCCCTGACGCCGCTGCCCGAACCCCGTAACGGCCGCTCCTCCAGCTCGAGCCTCCCCGGACACGAGAGCCCAGACGAGGAAGCCTCGTCGGAGGACCATGAGGAGGCCGCCGGCAGCGGCTCGCCGCTTTGAGTCCCGAGGAAAGGCGCCGAAACGCAGCTGAGCTGATTCATGTGAGTAGCCGCAACCTCGCTTTGAAGCTCCGAAAACATGCCTTACTTTTTTACTCTTTCGGGGCGGAACGGGACGTACGCGTCAAAGTGTTTGTGAGCTGCCAAGTGTGCGCCCGTGTCTTTTTAAAATGAAAATGTGCTTGAATTGGAAGAAGGGGAGCTACACATGCTAACGGGGCTAGCTAGCATGAACACCAGCCAGTAAACAGAAGTGCTTTCAGACGCGACCAGTCGAACTCAGAGCGATGGAGAAAGCCTATATATTATTTATGTAGCGTTTAAGAGGTTAACTTTTTCAATATTAACTCCAAACTTTGGAGTTGACTTGGCTCAACCTGTTAACTTTCACATTTTACGAAAAGAGTCAGGTGTTAACATGGTTATTTTCACTTTTTTTACATGATGAACCTGGATACGTTTAAGAAATGTACTGTTTTAACACATGGTCGTCAAGATAACCAATACATTGACGTGGGAAATCATTTTAACCTGAAATGTTTATTTTGAAATGTGAAAAATGTCTTTGATAGCTGGCAAACTTACCATTTTAGCATGATAAATTAACTATCGAGTCTAATACTTTCTAAGGAAATTAACATTTCAATCTGATCACTTTAAAAGACATGACGTTTTGAAGAAATGTATCCATTGTCAACTTCTGTGTATCAGGTCATGTCAGCTGGACGCAGCGTTGACGGGAGGGAGGTGCAGGTTCCCCTCCAGCAGGTGGCGCCCTCCCTCGTCTCGCCCCTGTCCGCGGCCCCTCCCAGCAGCATCCAAACAAGCCGTCCGGCCAATCCCTGGAGTCCCAGCGACTCCCCGCAAGGTAATAACTATTCCTTTTTTAACCCCAAAAAAGACAAATCAGTGTTACATTTTATTTATTCATACAGGTGCGGCTGCGGGCTTCTTGCCGCTGGAGGGCGGCTTCACCGATCGCTTCGTGGACGTCCCGGAAGAGAAATATCGTTGCGAATCGTGCCGGCTGGTCCTCTGCCAGCCCAGGCAGACCGAGTGCGGTCATCGATTCTGCCAGAGCTGCATCGGGCACATACTCAGGTAAATACGTGCTAACGATTATGCTAACGGCCGAGCCCCCCTTCTAATTCAAGTGCCTTTTGTCCGTTGCAGCCGGCCCAATCCCGTGTGTCCGGCCGACATGGAGCCGCTGTTCAGCAACAAGGTGAGTTTTTGAATTCGGGGTTTACGTATTTATCCTGATTTTTCGTACATTTTTAGCACACACCAAGCACATTATAGTAACAATTGTAAAATGGGAAACTGGAAATTTTTTCTTTTCTCCGCCAGATCTTCCGAGACGTTTGCTGCCATCGGGAAATCCTAGCGCTGAAAGTGTTCTGCCGTGCCGAAAACCGAGGTTGCCAAGAGCAGATGAGCTTACAGCAGATGCCGGTGAGCGTGCTGGGGGTAGGGGGTGCCGTACTCCGCGCTCCTTTGCTCACCCGCCACGTCGCCCTCAGGAGCACGCCAACGTGTGCCCGTTCGTGGAAGTGCCGTGCCCGCTGGGCAAATGCAAAGAACGCGTGATGCGGAAGGACATCCCCGAGCACCTGAGCTGGAAGTGCAAGCACCGAGAGAGCAGCTGCGATTTTTGTCTGGCCAAGATGCCGCTCGCCGACTTGCAGGTGAGAGCGCCGCCCGGTGGTTACAAGTAGAGTTACCTTGGGCTTGCCCACTTTCTTTAGCTCACTTTCCGCCAATTTTGGGTCACATTTTGTTTATATTTTTATGGGGGCAGTGTTGAACATGAGAATGAGTTCATGATTCACATTATTTCTCAAATTCTTTGCAAAGATTTAAAAAAAATGTTTTTGGTCTTTCAGAAACACAAGGAGTCGGTGTGTCCGGCCTTCCCGGTGTCGTGTCCAAACCTTTGTTCCTTCTCATCGTTACCGCGGAGCGAGGTAATTTCTTCACACTTCTAAATTGAATGGCTTCTGCTTTTTAAAAAAAAAAAAGCAAAATAATCAATCTACTGTGTTAAAGCAACACAATTGCAATAAGTTTAGCATTGGCTTTAAAGACATTTGGCGCCCTCTAGCGTTAAGAAATGACATAATGTCTCAACCCCGAATATAAGACGCCCCACACATTTTCAGTCTTATTGCAAATCGTATTATATTCGATCTTTTATAAATTTATGAATATAATATTTAGTTGTACTCATATTTTTGTAGCTGGCCAGTCACCAGCACGAGTGTCCCAAAGCCCAGGTCAGCTGCCCCTTCCAGCGCTACGGATGCAGCTACAAGGTAATGCTAGCGCTAACCTTTCGCGACCTTTGACCTTGACGAGCGGCCTCTCGGCGCAGGGATTGAGCCCGGAAGTCCGACAGCACGAGGCGGTCTGCGCCGCCGAGCACTTGAGGATGATGATGCTGAAGAACGTCACCTTGGAGGGAAAGGTAGCGTCTCCACGGGCTTGGGCGTGAGGGTGCCCCTCTCTGCTCCTTCTTCGGTGACCGGCCATTTTTTTTGCGCCCAGGTGGAGGACGTGAAGGGCGAGTTGTCGGAAAAGTGCAAAGCGCTACCGACGCTGGCGTCGCGGCTCTGCGAGGTGGAGAAACGTGACGCCGAGTTGAGGGACAAGCACAGACATGTGGAGCAGAAGGTGGTCTCCATGCAGGTCAGTTCACTGGAAACGGCTCTGTTCAGCGCCCCCTAGCGTCCAATTTGATGCATTTTACAGTTTTTTTCTGGAGGGAGGGGCTTGCTTTTGAGATGCGTACATTGGTAGGCGTGGTCAAGTTTCAGGGGAGGCTCAGCCAAGATGGCATAATTGTGGGATAGGTTTGAAGTGTCCAAGATCAATGTTTCACTTGGCGAGCAAAGCTTGTTAATTTTAGGGCGAGTTTTCACGTGAAAATCTTCTCTTCAGCAATTCTGGGCTTCTGTTTTTTTGCAGAAACTGATGAGCGCTCATTCCGAGAAGCTCCTGGAGGTGGAGCTAGAGCTCCGTTCTCTGGCGTCGCTTCGGGACGAGCTGGACAAGGTCCGAGCCTCGCTGGAGGCCGTGCGCACTCGGCTGGGGACCCTGGAGCAAGGCGGACGCTCCGGGACGGGAACGCTCACTCTAGGTACGTCGGGAAACGACCGGGGGGGCGGGGCTTCCTTTGCGGGATCTATTTCAATTAGATTTTTGGCCGCAGCTTCGTTGGAGACTCAGCAGAACCGTCAGGGCGACACGCTGAGCGTCCACGACATCCGCCTGGCCGACATGGACCTTCGCTTCCAGGTGTTGGAGACGGCCAGCTACAACGGGACGCTGATCTGGAAGATCCGCGACTACAAGCGGCGGAAACAGGAAGCGGTGGCGGCCAAGACGCTGTCGCTCTACTCGCAGCCCTTTTACACCGGCTACTTTGGCTACAAGATGTGCGCCCGCGTCTACCTGAACGGCGACGGCATGGGCAAGGGAACGCACCTGTCGCTCTTCTTCGTGGTCATGCGCGGCGAATACGACGCCCTCCTACCGTGGCCCTTTAAACAGAAGGTAATGCCAAATAGTCATCATAATTTCAAGTAATATTTGTGTATACCGTCTTGATTATCGCGACTTTACTTTTCGCCCGACATGCTAACCACTCACCCGACTTACTACAAATGTCTTTTGCCGTCAGGTGACGCTGATGCTGATGGACCAAGGTCCGGCCCGCAAGCACCTGGGCGACGCCTTCAAGCCGGACCCCAACAGCAGCAGTTTCCGTCGGCCGGCCGCCGAGATGAACATCGCGTCGGGCTGCCCGCTCTTCGTCTCCCAGAGCGTCCTGGAGTCGGCCAGCTACATCAAGGACGACACCATCTTCATCAAGGTGCCCCGCCCCGTCTTGTCTGGCCTCGCCCACGTGGGCATCGCGTCTAGGGCCCCCGTCCATTCCTTGAATTCTTTAGTTTAACACTTAACATATAACCTATTTAAGGCAAAAGTTTAAAAATGGACCCATTTTCACTCGATCATCTTCCCAATACTTTGGCCTAAAGACGCGATACGTTGTCAGGTGACCGTGGACACGTCCGACCTTCCCGACCCGTGAGCGTCTGCCGCCTGCCAGACCGTGCCCCGCCCACCCAGCCGCGGGGGGAGGAGCCTGTCCCACGTCTCCATCTCCCCCTCGCCCGCCCACCGGCCGCCCGTCGGCGCGCCCAGCGGCGAGTCGGGAAAAATGGCCGGCAAGTCGGTGGCCAGGAACTGCCCCAAAAACAACAGCAGACGGCGCCAACCAATAGGAAAGACTCGTGGTGTTGTTGCCGTGTCGCACGAAAGGAAGCTTTTTTGGGTTTGTTTTTTTCCGCGCTTGTGTTTCAGTGTAGTGCAATGGAAGTTTTTTTTTTTTTAGAGTAGCGTTGAGATGACTCTACCTCATTTAAGTGGACTGCAGTATTCGGAGGAAAATGGCGGCGTCAAAATGGCCGCCGCGGATGGAATTAATAGTCATATGGAAGAAAAATGTCATTAAAATCATCGCCGCCTGGAATTTAAAGTCACGGCGGCATTGTTAAAAAAAAGTATCGTCAAATGTTCAATCGGATTCAATTTTAGATCGATTCAAATCCCGATTAGTTCATTTTCCTAACCGCTTATGTACACGGGGGTGCCGGAGCCTATCCCAAAATTAACCAAAAGTGACTTAAAAATGACCAGAAAGTGACGATAAATTATTCAATGTTGGATCGATAACTAAGATCCCGATTTGTTCATTTTCCCAACCACTTAGGCTTGCGGGGGTGCTGGAGCCTATCCCAAAAGTGACTTAAAAATGACGCAGAATTGAAGTCGATGCCTCTTATTGACAATAATAGTTATATAGTTGGTCATTTCTCAGTGCCATTGACAGTTATAGACATCCAATCATTTTTGAGCCATTACGGATTAAATTTAGCGACCGATCTCTCCCGGCTGGTGTCGAAGGCGTCTTTACGCCGATGTTTCCGCCGGCTCATTTTGGAAAGGTCCTTGTCGAAGACCTCGCCGGAGCGCAACGCCGACACCAGGTCGTCAAATTCGCCGCCTCCTTCTTCCGTCGAGACTTTCTTGGCTTTCTGCTCCCGTTCTTTCTTCACCTGGAAGCAAAGAAAGATGTCCATTTTCTCTTCATTTGCATTTGTAAAATCACATTTTTCCCAGTCAATTTCCCACAGGAAAATGTCCGACCTTGGCTTCCAGAAGCAGGCGCTTTTCTTCGTCCTCCTTGCGGCGCACGGCGTCGGCGTTGGCCCGCTTGGCCTCGGAGAAGGCCGAGAGGAAGGCGTCGAAGGTCCCGAAGAACTGGTCGGGCTCCAGTTTGGACGGCTCTTCCCCGAAACGTTTCAGCGCTCGGACCAACTTGAGAAGGTCACAAACGGTCAGCTTGTTTGAATGACGAGTTGCAAGATGGCCGCCCTTCTTACCAGATCTTTGGCCTCGCCGTAGGACTCCTCCACTTCGGAGAAGCTGAAGGACGCCACGGTGACGAATTGCCTGACCACGGGGACAAATTTGTCCGAGGACTGAGGAGAATTCTGACTTTGCTGGTACTGCAGTTCCTGGAAGTACAAGTACGTATAGATTCAAACGTTGTATTGGCTCATTTTAGTACATTAAATAATAAATAGTAAACAATAATTCCCCCAAAAATGTCTTACAGCTTCCACACTTTTGATGCCAGATCGCAGGTTGTTGATCTCTTTCTCCAATTCCGTCATACTACAAAATAAAACAAGAAAAGCAAGTGAGTACGCTATTTACCTTTCAAAATAATGCGCAAAATGTCAAACATATTTAGAACAGGACAAAAAAAATACCCCAAAAAGCACACTGAACTTACTTGACTTTTGCGGCATCCGGCACATTTTGCAACTCTTGTCCGAGTGCCGGCACCCTCGGGAACTTCTTCTCCAGAACGCTGACCACGTAGTTGAGCAAAGTGACGTTTCTGCAAAAATGCCAAAAAATCATCCGGTTTTATCTTTGTTTTGTAGATAATGGTCTTCTGGCTAAAGCTAACTTTAGCCAATCAGATTAGCTTCATTCTAGACAAAGATCTTTAAACATCCATTTTCATAGCCACCATTAACGATTAAGGCATTAAATTGAATTCAAATGTAAAGCATACTTGTCGATGCTTGACTTGGTGTCGGCGATCTTGTTGAGGCTGGACACTTTAAATCCGTAAGCGTTTCCCCGCTGTCCTTTATTCATGTAATTCCCAAAGGCCAGGACCACCTCTAAAAGTTGACGGAGCGTGCCACTCTTTGTCACTTCTTGGGATGCCAGACGCAAAGCTGGAAAACACAACAAAAAAAATCAGCTTTTTGGCAAGCTAGACGAATCGTCCGATTGGTGTTTGGCTAACGCTAGCTAACAGTACTTCTGTGGACGTTAAATTGTATTTTTATTTTTTTCGGACAATCCAGGCCAATATAGTCGTATTGACAATTTGAGAGGAATTCTAATTAAAATAACAGAAGGAAATGCATTTACCTTTTGGTGGATTTTCTAACTGTAATATTACTGAAATGTACTTTTGCTTACCCTTAATTTTGGGTTTGACGTCATCTACTCTCTCTGTAAATTTTTTCTTAAAGTATAACGATGAAAGTCTTTGCTGGTAGTGGTTGATCCTGCAAAGGAATACAAAAATTCTAATTAATAAGTAAATATTGATTCATGACAGTTTTCTATATAAATAAAACCTAGAAGTATCATCTCATTTACTGAAAAAAATCTCAAGCGTCCAATCTGATGTTTTTTTTGCCTTGTACAGGTCACCGATTGGTAGGACTGGATTGGCGATTGGTCGCATACCTGCTCATATCGAAGAGAAAGCGATCGGCCTTGGCCATGCGATCTAATTCGTGCCGGTGTTCCTCCAAAAGTTCCACGTCGCTTTTCTCCGGGACAAACTTCAGAAGCTTCCAAAAAAACAGGTAAGATCGCACATGTCACAAAAATATGAAACCATTCACTGTCAATCATTTTGAATGGTTCATAGTCAACATTAGTAAGTGTATTGATAATACCTTAAAATATAATAATAAGTACCTGCTCCAGCATATCTTTGGGTAAATCCTCCTGTTCGTCCATGGATAATATGGACGAGCGGATTTCATTATTGGACATTTTCAGCCTTAAAGACATTATAATGTGAGAAAATAACTAAGTTAATTATAACTAATTAATAATAACTAAATATGACACCCAAACCTAATCAATAATGTTTTTTTTAACTGACCGGGACAACAATATGTTGCAGTTCTGCGCTCTGCGACCGTCAATCACTGACAGTTCCTTGGCTCTCCTCAGGGCGGCGCTGTCGTCTTCATTGTCTTTCTGTTAAACCATTTTAAAACGTCACTTTTTTTGGTTGTAGCAAAAACATTTCCTATTTTTTCCCCTTAATTACTTGCGGTCTTTGGTAGGCGGAGAAAGTTTGCTGGAATTCTTCAAGGTCCAGAATTTTGAAGGCCTGTAGATCGTCAATTTCCGTCCAAATGGTGCCTGGAATTTTGTTCTGGAAAAAACACCACAATTGTCTTAGTTTATACAAATTAACCAATTTTTTTCCTGATCAATAACTTTATTACAAGTCGACGTCCAATACGTTCAAAGTGGGAGGGTTGGCAGCGAATGAGCGTCCATCGGTTAAAAGAAAAGATGACTAGTGGGCGGCCATGTTGGCAGGGGCATCTTCCACATGAAGTCAATGTAATAACAGTAAAATTGAGTCATAATTAGCTCCGCTTTCTCATGGCGGCCATCTTGGGTGGGGCAAATTTCCCATCCAAGCTAAATTGAAACTTTTTTTTCTCAACAAACTTTTAAGAGTATTTTCATTGTCATCATAACCCAAGCCATATATATTGGCTCCCATTGACTACTCTAGGCGTCCAATTAATTCGATGTCGGGGGGGGGGTATATACATATATATATTTTTTTAAAGTAATATAAAGATGTACCTCAGGTAGTTTGCTCCAGTTGAAGGATTTCATGGGATTTTGCGGCTGGGGAATATTTTTCTGTTTGGCTTTTTCCAGGGGACCTCCTAGGGGAGGCGGGGGAGGAGGGGGAGGAGGCGGTGGGGGAGGAGGGGGAGCGTTGCCAAAATTTGGTGCTCCCCCTGGTGGACCGGGTGGGGAAGGAACAAAAGGAGCCAAACTTCCTGGTGTCACAATAGGTCCACCTGGGGCGTTGGAAGTCTAATTAATTAAAAAAACACAAGATATCAGTTAATTAGGATAATTAGGGGCGGGACAATATGTTAAAATATGAAATATTATGATAATTTCATCCATATGCTCCGTTTTAAACATTTTTTTTAAAGAAACTAGCAGGTTACTAGCAATGGATAGCATCTATGCTAAGTCAATTGGACGTGAATGGTCGCCAATTGGCCCAACTCACCGAGCTAAGTTGCTCCATCCGAGCGGACATTTCGGCCAATCGCTGTTCGGCCCGTTTACGTTCGTTGCTTTCTCGTTCCAGTTTGTCTTTCAGCTTGTTGAGCATTTGCATCATGTCTTCTTTCTCCTTATTTTTAGCCTCACATTCCCGTTCCTTCTTTTCAAAACGTTGTTTTAGTTCGTGATGATCTGGAAGGGGGCGGGGCCAAGAAAAAATGTGGGTGTCACGCTGGGGAATGTATTCGGGTGGTTGTCGCTCTCACCTTTTCTCATGGAATCCGCCTGCTCTTTCCATTGTTTCACTTCGTTTTCCTTGACAAGCCTTTGGAGAAAAAAAAAATGTCGGTGTCAAACATAGGGAGTGCGGGCCAGGCGTGGCCCGCCCGGGGCATCAATTTCGGTCCAGTATGGGATAAGTTGTTAATATTTACAAGAGTTTTTCTTTTTTTAACAGCGCAAAATCTCTAAAAATCACTCCCTCTAATCCATTCGAGCAAAACTTACTTTCGAACAATATTTTTAACGTTGAAGTCTTCCAAGGGAGCCACGTCCGGGTCTTCCCCTTTGTCCGTCTGCAAAACCAGCTGTTGTACTATCCGATCCAACAACACCCAATATTGAATCATGGTGCCATTTTGTTTATCTGCAGAAACCCCCAGAAAAAACGGCAAAATAAGCGAGGAACCCCCGACAGAGGCCGCCATATTTGCCGGACCGGGGGGAGATCCTCACACGGCATCATCAGGCAATGCTGGAGCGCCGATAGCAGGTGAGGGTACGCTTGGGTGTGGCTTAAACGTTTGCGGATCAACTCGAACATCTGGCTGGCGCTTTTGGTTTCAACGTGGACCTGAAAGAGAACACGGGTTCCTTCAAAAAATCCTCAGGAGTGATGTTATGCTAACTTACGTCACAAGTATCAGTGGGTAATTTAATATTGCCAAAAATGACCGCTATTGGGCTGTTTTGTTTTTAGACTGGACAGTTTTAGGTTGCAGCACTACTTGGTATATCTCACATTGGATTTTAATTGAAAACTAAAGTTACTATAATTAAATATTCATCATAAAAAAATATACTGACAAAAATGTACTTACAAGATCAAATTTTTTGGCCAAAAGAAGCTCGTCTTCGTTCCTCAGAATTTCAAAAAATTCCAAATGTCTGAAAAAATACAAAAAATGAGAAAATATTTCCACCAAAATATTATTAAGTTTTTCACGCACCTGTCCAATGTTTCGTTTTCATGCAAGCGGAGTTTATCGATGATTTGCTGAATTCCCAACATCAGAAATTCATAGCGCAAGTGGACGCGGAATTCCAGACTGTTCTAAAAAGCCAACAAAAAAAATCATAAAATAGCAACGTACATATGTGTATATAGCTGTGTAATATGTGAAATGTGGATTTTTTAAAAAGAATAATTCCCAACTTACCTCGCCCGGTCCTTGACTCAAAATGGCATTAATGAAGGACATAATGGCTGTCTTTAAATTCACTTCATCTCTGTAGCGACCAGTCGATCTATCCAAGTCTGTCACTAAATTCTGCAAAAATACACCCAAAAAATTAAAAGTTAAACCCCCACCAGACTTCAATAATGATCAATTTTCGTCTTTTTCTGCCCTCAAAAACGGCCAAATGAATTTTGATCAAAAAAACCTTCACATCTGCATTTTCTGTCGTCCTTCCACGTCAAAAAATTGGACATCTAGCCACAAACTGATATTCAAGAGTAAAAAAAATGTTGTGCTCATACCTAATAATCGTACCTGGAAACGCGTTCTCTCCGAGGCAAAATTCTGGTAGTTAATCATGGCCTCCAGGGCTTTTTTGTGGCCCCCCGGGACCAAGCAAACGGCCCCCAAAATTTCCAGGACGGCAACCTAAAAAAACCCAAAACATTATACATAAAAATGGCCTCAGATTGTTTGTTAAGAAGTCCAAAATAAAATGTGATAAAGTAATAATAACAAGACCCTACTAAAATAGCCTGGGGCGGCCATCTTGGTACAGGCAAGGTGGAGGAAGAGTACCTTGGTTTTAATATTTTCTGTGGCGAGACTCTGTGCGATAATGTTGATGCTTTCGCTGTGTTCCAGGACGTGAGCTCGGCCTTGCGAGTTGTTCATCAGAGCCTTGACGCAGCCAATCAGAGACGTGTGCACCGGAGACTCGCTGGTCTCGTAGTCCATGGATTGGAGGAAGTTCAGGATGCACGGCAGGCCGTCCAAGTCGATGAACCTGGTCACAAACCTGCGGACAAGGTGCGTTTCAACACATAAACAGAAAAACAAAACACAAAATGCGGTAGTACTGAAATGAGACTGTGGATTTGGCGCCGTCTGTTGGCCAAAGTGTGCAGTGCACAAACAGGTTAATTTATGGCCATTACGTTTTTATTTCTATCCTTATGCCCCACAAAAATGCGTTTTACGGCAATTTTAATGCGATTTTGACAGACTATGCTAATGTAAAATATACACTATATATTTCCATTGATCTTTTTGTAGATATTTACAGATAAACCTGTATTTGTGGTTAAAAAAAGACCCTAAAAGGTACCTCATAGGTTGTGTCCTCAGAGCCGTCTTAAGTCCTTCCACAACCCTTTGGCGTCCTTGGTCTTCCGTGTCCTCCAAAATTAGCAAGCTTGTTCTCTAAGAGCAAAATGGCACTCAATAAAATATACTAAATACAAAAAATAGATATAATAATAATAATATTAAACTGATCCGAAATGTATATTGCAAACAAGTCTCTGACCCAAAATGGAAGACATGTATATTACACTGAATTGATTGCTTTATTGACAATGTCCTCCAACAACAAAATAAATGTCTGTAATGAGTACAAAAAACTCAAAAATATTGATACTATTCTCTATTTAATGACCGTGATTATCAAATATGGAAATATGAAAAGAAGAAACAATCTGCAACAAAACAAATTCTGATTTAGGAACGAAAAATAAAAGCAACTTACTGTAGTCATTGAACGTAGCTGATCAATATAATACTCTGGCCAGCTGGTTGCCCCTTTATTTTCTTCTGTTTCCTGCAACAACCAATACAAATAATGTACCATTTTTATCATTTAAGACTTAACTAGTGTCCGAATTACGTTAGCATTAGCATCATGTGTGAGTACTGAAAAACAAAGTGTAGTTTATTCCCTAGCTATGATCTAATTCAGGGCGTGCCTATAGTTAACTGGGATGGGCTCCAGCACCCCCCGCGAACCTTGTGAGGATAAGCAGTCCAAAAAATTCATGATTGGTGCAGACTAGGAGTAACAAAGCTGACTTTTAGGGGGGCAGTTGCCTGATAATTCCCCCTCCCCCCCCCCCCCCCCAGTAGCTCCGCCCCTGCTAACAAATTAGCATACACTTACCATCTTTTTACTCCAGTAAAGCTTCCATTTCTTCTCAGCCGGCAACGCAAACATGGCGGCCCTGTGCTCGTCCGCCAGGTCCAGTTCGTCCTTTAAACACGGGCGGAAGTCAAGCACCCCCGGGTTGAAAACGCCAGGCCGACCGACGGTGGGTTTTACTCACCACCAGCTCGGTGAACATGGAGTCCAGTTCTTGCGGGGGTGGCGCGGGTATGGTGGGCTCCAGCGCGGCGGCGTTGGTGACATGGTCTCGGACGTGGGTGATTTCCGGGGGGTTCTTGAAACAACAAGGGAATAAGCCGGACAAGAAGTGGGCGTGGCCGTGGTGCTGGGATCCCTGGGACGTCATGGTCACTGCACACATTTCAAATGGAAAATTATTGTTACTACAGTGTAGAATTAAAATTATAGTAATCCCTCAAATATGGCGGTTCATGTAAACCAGATTTAGCCGCGATAATAGTGTCGTTGTTCCGCCTAGTGGCCAGATAGCATCGGTGCGTCTATGTGATCAAATGTTATTTTGTTTACATTTAAATGTTTGGCTGCCCTGTCATTCCCATTTTCTTAAAATAATTTTAAATTGGGTCAAAATCTCAGAAACGTAAAAGCCGAACGCACACGCACGCCCGTCATTCCCGCTTTGAATTCCTCACCTTAATGGAACGCAATTCCTTTTTAAGTGACGCGGCGCTCCGGCATTCTCCGCGTCGTTCGGTCGTCACGTGGAAATGTGTGTCGCGTCCTCCGTCATATCTCCCCGAACGCCGATAATCTCGCCAATGGATAAATTCCGTTTGTTGGAAAATTGGCGACCTAACACAACTCAGTCCGACACCAAAACCCTCAAATCCTTCATTTTGAACCAAAAGTCCATTTCCCCCCAAAAAATCTGTTTAAAACGAATCCTCCCGGATGCAACTTTCCTAAAGATGTCCACTAAAAATGTCCTCCGAAAGTTGTGTCCCACCCCCCAAAATAATCCACAATTTTTTTGACTGCGTCCACGAGCGAAACTTGTAGCGTGAATGCGTTTGCGTTGCAGCGAGCGGAAGCAACAGATGAATGACGGCGCGCGTTCTTCCGCTTTGCGAAAGAATCACACACGACGGCATTCCTGGCGTCGGCAGCCACGCACACGCCCTGACCTCACCCAGCGCCTTTTGCGTGCTTCCATTCCGACACAGAGACTTCTTTAGCGCTGACGTCACGGGTCTTATCTCTGACTAATATTTACTTTGTTTCCAAAGCATTGTCTATCTTCTCGCTAAATGTACTTATTTGTGTGTGTGTGTTAAGGTCATCATTATTGATGTGGTGGCGTTAGCGCTGTTAGCGATCGATGAGCAATCGATACCGCTCGGCGTTCCAGAACTGTGTGTTCCGTACACGTTTTGTTATTATTGATAGCATTTTTTTGGCTCTGATACCGATACTGCATTGGTATTTAAAAAAACAACATGGTGGTTAAGTGGTTGGCACTTTGGCCTCGCAGTTCTAGGGTCCAGGGTTTGATTCCAGGTTTGTGTGCTGTTTAAATGTTTGGGGTTTTATTTGTCATCCTCACAGGCCTGTGTCAGTCGTCTGGTTCATCGTCCCGCTGCTGACAAAGCTGCCGGATCTCCCCCACAGGGCAGCTGTGTCCAACTTCATTGATGAGGTTCCCTCCGGGTATTTTTCCATTGCGTTTGTGGGTAAAATAGGTCATTGATTGAGGCCGCTATTTAGAATGTAAGTCAGGCTTCAACTCCAGAGTTGGAAAATAGGAACAACTTTATCATAAAATAGAAGGAAAAATGCCATTTATTTTTTTCATATTTCAACATGGTCACATTTTAAGATGATTTGAATAAACATGTTCCTATTTTTGTAATTATTTTCTTTTTAAAAGGAAAATGTGACATTTTTGAAAAAAAAACGAATAAGAAGGGAGGGATTTATTTTACTGCTTAATTGTTTAGGGTGGAAACTCATTTTATTGAAAAGTTTGATTATTTTACCTTTTTTTTCCACTAAGTGCCGCTGTTATTATATCAAGATGGCTGACAGTTCACGGATGCGCAGTCCTACGTCACGCTTCTACTTGTTATTGTCTATGTTTAACACAGGAAGTAGTTTTTTGAAAGTGGTCAAGTGTTTCCTGTTTGGACGCTATCCTCCGATGAACGAAGGTGTTGGAAATTGTTCGGCATGAACGGTTTGTCTTTCTAAACACATTAAAACCTCATATTTTTATTTACTTGTTTATAACAGACGATGTGCTATATTGTGTATATAAGTTTAACGATTTCGAATGGTCGTGTTGGTTGGTGGCTAAATCAGTGTGTCCCTTGAACATATGCTACGGTGCTGGTAGCATTAGCATTTAGTTGTTATTGTTGTGTTTAGGTATAAGCATACCTAAACAGATACATGTGCGTAAAGATATACATGTAAGTATATCTATAGGTAATGCTATGATTTCGTTTTGCCTAATTATTAATTGACTATTGCTGAAGCAACGAAGCTAACTCCGGAATAGTGTTGCGTTCAAATGGTGTCGAAAATTGCAGCAATAGCCGCCTCATCTAGTACATTCGCTGCATAACTGGGAGTTTTAGGAGTCCTATATATATATGTAATAGGCACTTTCTGACATTGACTTGTTTTCTGTACCAGCAAAACCAGTACTAACACACGATAAATCCAGCAAACCTTGCTATTATGTAGTATTTATGTATTGATACTGGATTTGTTGTTTGTCATTAAAGTACACCATCCTATCTGGATTCATGATTTGACCCTTATTGGACGTGACATATCTCTATTAATTAATTTTGGACTCAAAACCTGTAACATCCTTTGCAGGTGTTGCCATGACGGCGACATGCCCGGGCCTCTACTGTGGCAGAATAATGTTCAATGGATCACTCGAAAGAGATTGTGGTGTAAGTAAAAAGATATTACAACCCAAGACATGACCATGTATGATTTGTTGATGTATTTAGGTTAGTTTGTGATTTGTGTTTTTTTATTTTTGTTGTACCACAGGTTTGTCCCCGTGGTGAACGGGCTAACATCCAGAAAGTGTGCGAGCTCTGCACCGAGTCGCCTGAACTTTACGATTGGCTCTATCTGGGCTTCATGGCCATGTTGCCTCTCGTGCTTCACTGGTTCTTCATTGAGTGGTATTCTGGGAAGAAAAGGTGAGAATTCTTTAAATGAGTTTATCACAAGTATATGTCCAATCCGTTTGAACCGGGAGGGTGGCGTCATACTACTTTAAATATCGGTACCGTCCAATTTGTTCTGAATTTTTGACTTTTACCTGTGCCCTGTGTGTATGTATACTAATAATTCTGGATTTTTTGGGGGGTTCCATCAGTTCCAGTGCTTTGCTGCAGCACGTGACGGCCTTGCTGGAGTGCGGCGTCTCGGCCGTGGTCACGCTCTTGCTCACCGAGCCAGTCGGCAAGCTCGCCGTCCACTCCTGTCGAGTCCAGATGCTGTCAGATTGGTACACCATGCTTTATAATCCCAGTCCGGACTACATCAACACTTTGCACTGCACCCAGGAAGCAGTCTACCCACTGTAAGTCCTCATTTATTATTACTTTTTTGTGTTGTTGTAAGTAGAGGTATGACTGTATACTCTTTTCTCTCCCCAGGTATACCATCGTCTTAATCTATTATGCATTCTGCTTGGTGCTGATGATGCTACTACGCCCTCTGCTGGTTAAAAAGATAGCATGCGGTTTGGGCAAGTCGGATCGATTTAAGAGCATCTATGCCGCGCTGTACTTTTTCCCCATCCTCACCGTACTTCAGGCTGTTGGAGGTGGACTACTCTGTGAGTATGGACCTGTTTACATACATGAGCAATGTGGAAGATGTTTAAATATTAAAGCTAATTATAAGTATCATAGCAATGTTGCATTTCTGGGGAAATTTGACAGTTATCGAATGTAAATGTTTGTTTGTTTTAGATTACGCGTTTCCCTTCATAATACTCGTCCTGTCCTTGGTCACACTGGCCGTCTACATGTCTGCTTCCGAGATCCAGGTAAAAGGCTTTATTTTGTATTCATTTTTCACTGACGTTGAGGGTAGTAAAGGACTGGGAAAATGTGTTAATTCATGAAATATAATAATAATACATGAGAAAGTAGAATCTTCTTTTTTGATTTTATATTTTTCAAATGTTCTATTTATTTCCTGTATCATATTCTGACTCGTGTCCAAACCAGACTTTCAAGAACCTGGTGGCCAAGAAGAAGCGTCTGGTGGTCCTGTTCAGCCACTGGCTTCTCCACGCCTACGGCCTGGTCTCTATCTCGCGGCTGGACAAGCTGGAGCAGGACTTGCCGCTTTTGGCCCTGGTCCCCGGGCCGGCCCTCTTCTACATCGCCACAGCTAAGTTCACCGAGCCGAGTCGCATCCTATCCGAGGGCAGCAATGGACATTGATTGATATGTATATAAGCTTTAGTCATATTTATCATTTTGACCCGAATATAAGACGTTGGGTTTTTTTTTTTGCATTGGAATAAGACTGGAAAAAGTGGGTGTCGTCTTATATTCGGACCAAAAAAAAAAGAGTTGTGTATTACCCATAAGGCCAAGTTACACTAAAGTAGTTGTTACACTAGTTGATTATTTGGCACATAGACAAACGGTCACTAGAATATTTATGTTTGTATATAATGTAAATATTGTCTTTGTTATTTAACTCACTCTTTAGCATTGGCTGCTATGTGTCCAATCTGGTTGAACTGGGAAGGCTGGCATTGAGGTATGTTTTATCTATGTGACTGGACGCCATCCATTCAATTTGGATTGGATGTCGAATGGCGTCAATGGCTGAGAGTGAGTTAAAATTTTGCCTTTTTTATTGCATTTTATAAATGTTTGGAAAAATTGTCAAGTAGTGCCGCAACCTAAATCTATCCAGTGTAATCACAAACAGCAATTTAAAATATATACTATTAATTCCAATTTGTGTTTTTGTCTTAAAACTGCTGTATGTTAAGTTAGCTTAGTATAAATAAATTCATTTGCAGATTAGAATGAATTGTTGTCTGAATGGTTAATGTGTTGCTATTTTCATGTTTTTATTTTTTTATGGTTCTTATCAACAAGTCAGAGAAACCTGGCTTTCATTTTCCACGTGATTTTTATTGTTCGCGAAATGCAATCAGCAGTTGTAAACTTGATTTTTACAATTTTACAAAGCAAGGTTCAATTTACATGATTGATATTTTGATTCAGAGCTGCCAAATACCACAAATATTCCCAAATACTCCTAAATAGGAATACTGATAGATTGATAATATTGATCTTTGTTTTTTAGGTAAACGCCACCAAAAAAAACTCATAAAATCCCCAACTTCTCTTTGCGGAATATCATTTTTGACTATTTTGCAGCTCTATCGATATGAACGACGTTCTTTGGGATGGAAAAATCACGGACCATCAACCGCAATAGACGTCCAATCAAAGCTGATGATTGGACGTCTATCACAGTCTTCAATACATTCTCTCAAAAGTACTAAAAGTGAATCTTGAGTGTATACTGCAGGTATCCGGAAACTTCCAGAAAAGTGCTCTTCAGTCCTGGATGTAAATGATGATGATGCAAAGGGTCCCCACCAATCCCAGAGCCTGGATCCCCAGGAACCACAGCAAAATCCAGAAGACCACAATCACCACAGGTTCGACAATCTTGTCCCCAAAGTACATTTGGCTGAAACCTATCCCTCGTAGACATTTGTTGACCATCCCGAACAGGGTCCCCATGCGTACGCAGTCGTCGAGCGGCGGCGGAGGCCTGGAGTCGGGATGGTCCGTTGGATGATTGGTCCAAGGTTGCGTCCTGCTCCCCTCAACCTGGACAAAATGGTGGCAAAGAAGACATTGACAGTCATAAACGTGCATCTTTTTCCAGGTAAGAATTTTACTCTTGAGGTAAGTTTCTTCAAGTTATGACTGTAATTATTCCATTTTGGGTCACTCGTTGATTTTGGGGCATTGGCGGGTCACTTCCTGTTGATTTTGAGGCATTTGTGGGTCAATTCTTGTTCATTTTGGCTCGCTATTAAGTTTGGGTTTTTGCTGAGTTAGGGGGTATTTATCAGTTACTTCCTGTTGATTTAGGATATTTACAAGTCACTTCTCGTTCATTTTGAGGCAATTTAAGTTTAGAAGAAAAAAAATGTCCACAAATCTAATGACAACACATTAATCTGACTATTGCTTAAAATCATCGATTAATTATGATATCAGCGTCGCCAATCCCCCTACTTTCTTATGATCTAAAACTACTTTAAATACTACTGCATTTCAACACAGGCTAGTTGTATAATTTCGTTACAAGTAAATGTATAGACAAACTAATTCATATCGATAATAGAGCGGGTTCTAATCCCAAGGCTAACTGACAAAAGTCTCTATGTTATGGCGTAGGAAGAATTAACTTTTGCGATTTCCGGTTTGGGCAAACACAATTAAATGGCTGTTTGGTTAGCTTAGCGTAGTAAACGGATAAGCTAACACCGTACCCAGTTGGGTTGCCGTTCTGCTTCCGTTCGTCTCGCTCCATTGACAGGCTGAGGAAGAGAACGCCACCTTCGCTGGCTTTCCGATAAGTCAGGTGCTTGTGGCGTTACAGCAGACATAATTCCTGACAAAACGACAATTTTCAAAAAACATTTCTCGGCAAAAGCGCGATTACAACTTTGTTACGACCGGGAAGCTCCCGACGTAGATAGCGTTTGTCGTTTTTGTTGCTAACGGTTAGTTTAAAAACAACAACTCTTTCGTCTTAACGTAATCGAACGCATCACTTCTGGTGCCGTTTGTTCTTCTTCGTCGTGGTAACTCAACATTGGGCATTACCGCCGTCTACTGGACACGCCAGGATTTTGCAAAGATGGTTCAAATGCGATGAAATAGGACAGCAAGCGAAATAAATAATAGTAATAATGAATTAAAAGAAGAGCAAAGTATTATGGACGCAAATTTTTATTAGATAATGGATACATGACTTAATGGTGAAATTAGATCCTAATTTATGTGTGGACGGTAGAATATTTTCCAGCATGAATGCTTGTCCCTCCTGGTGTCATGTGTATTTTCCTGGCCACCATGAAGGATTTGGTGTTGTTTATTATTCTGACTTGACACCGTTGTGCGGGATTACATGCCACTTGTAAAGAGTGTAATCCCAGCTAATCTGGGATTCCGTTTCACTCTGAACCGTAAACCTGCAAACTCAGTTGACCGCAAAAAAAGAAGCAATATGGAGATGAAACGGGCTGGCGCTAGGACGCCATTTCTCAAGTGAAGGATGTATCTGGTGTTTTTTCTTCACATTTTATTAGATCGTTTCTTGGTAGTCCACACTTGCCCGTCTTTTTGCACCTGCTCTAACGGCACCTCGGGAACGGCAGAACTCAGGTTGAGACAGAATTACATTTTTGGATGTAATTGTTTGTGTTTGAAATTTTAGAAATTGCGTATTGTATTGCAAGAATGGCTACATTTATTGGATACATTCGAATTAATTTCATGTTTATTTACCTTTGTCAATGCTAGCCAATGAGTTCATTTAGGGGTCACTTCTTATTGATTTTTGTATCGCTTGCTGTTTATTTTGGACCACTTTCTGATGAATCTGGGTTACTTCCTCTTTATTTTTGAGTAATTAGTGGTGTGTCAATTTGAACAAGAAAAAAAAGATTGCATTTCCGTTTCAGGTGGGTGCAATGCGGCGACCCCCGAATATCCACCGTCCCCGCCAACGTCCCCGCCGACACGGTGCGTCTCCGCCTGGAGAAGACGGGCGTGACCCGGGTCCCCCGAGCGGCCTTCTTCAACCTGAGCGAGTTGCTCTTCCTGTGGCTGGCGTACAACGCCATCGCCTGGATTCACCCCAGCAGCTTCGTCAACCTGCGAGCCCTGCGAGAGCTCCGCCTGGACGGGAACGGCCTGACCGCCTTCCCGTGGGAGGGGCTCCGGGACACGCCACGCCTCCGGACGCTGGGTCTCCACAACAACCGTCTGGCCAGCCTCCCGGCGCACGCCGCGCTCTTCCTCCTCAACGTTACCTATTTGGACCTTTCCAGTAACAGGTGAGATGGAAATCCAGTTCCGACTGGTTCTGTTTGGTACATATTCATTATTTTTTCTTCTCTCTTAGGTTGACTGCATTATCGGCAGAACTGTTGGACCTTTGGTTTCCCATTCCGGGTCGAGAGGAGAGATCAGTGCCAAGGAGGATTTTGGGTAAGATTTTGCTATTTGGTTGTGTTGTTTATCTTATGTAGCTTTGGTGTTAGCATTCAGAAGTCATAAGGTTAGATTTTTTTTAAATTTAATTCATGTCAATGTTAATAATAATGCTAATAATAATAGATTTTTAAAAAATAAATAATTAACCATGTGAAGGCAAGACATTTTTGGAAAATACACCAAACAAGAGCTAAATGAGGCTAACACTACAGCGCCCCCGGATGACCAGGTCTCCACGACAACCCCTGGTGGTGCGACTGCCGCCTCTCCCTGATGGTGTCCTTATCCACGTCCCCGGCCAGTCCCGTGGTCCTGACGGACCGGACGCTGACCTGCAAAGGCTCCCCCACGGGCACCCGGGCCCCCTTCCCCCGCTGCGCCAGACCCTCCGTCCGACCCTCGGCCACCAGGGTGGTCTCACTCCGGGGCAGTAACGTCATCCTCCGCTGCCACGCCACCGGCTACCCCACGCCCACGTTGACCTGGGTCAAAACCTCAAAACGCGCAGGTGAGGACGCAAAGGTGGGACGACCCTGTCGTGCTACCGCATTTTGACCTTTGACCTCTGACCTCAGATTGTTGCGGTCGGGATGTCCCCGGCGGGGGTGAAGAAGTGCCCAGGAACTTGGAAAGCTGTAAGATGTTTTACATTGGGTTCTTTTATTTTGAAGGCTTGTGCCATTGACGGCGATGGCCACACCCCGCTAAAAAGCCACTCGCTCTCCCAGCCTTGCAGGGGTCTCCCCGAGTCGGGGTCCGCTGGTCCCTCATCAGCCTGGACGACTTGGCGTCCAAGGACGCCGGCGAATATCGATGCCGAGCTCGTAACATGGCGGGAATATCCGAAGCTCCCGTTAAGCTAACGGTGGTCGGAGTTACGCGGATCTCTGGACGACCCCCCAAAAAATCACAGAGGACTCCGCTGAAAAAACCCAAGCGGACTAGAATGACTTTGTCCCTGGCCCCGCCCCCATACCAAAAAAAGCTTTCCATTTACAACTAATCAGTTCCTACTTTTCCAATGAATTTATTAATTTTCTGGACCACTTATCCTAACACAGGGGGTGCTGGAGCCTATCCCAGCCTACACATCGAATCCCTGGTTGGCCAATCGCAAAGCACGAAGATACAAAACAACCAATTACACTCCTAGCTTCCTAGCTAATGACAATTTAGCATCCAATTAGATAATTTTGACTTGGAAAGAAAGCGGGGTACCCGGAAAAGCCTAGTGGCATACAAACACCAACCTGGTATCGAAGCCACGACTCCAAAACTCCCAGCCCGACTCCCTAACCACTTTTCCACCGCGCCGTTTTGTCTTGTCTTAATGATACCTTTTGAAATCCCTGGGTGGATGATTAATTTTCCATTTTGCAACTGCAATAAAAGAGCAGTACGTCGTTAAGTTTATGTCCAAAGGCTTCCACGCGCTTCCAACTTTTGAGTGACAGGCGGATTGCTGATTCACGCCAAGGAGGCGTTTCCCCTTCCTCCCCTTCCTCCTCTTTCTCCTCCTCCCGCCACCGCCGTGGGATTCTTTCCCCTCAGTTAAGTTTTCGCCGCAGATCAATTTACACCGGCACGCCGGCCGGCCGCTTCCGCTTACAACCCCGACTAGAAGCCATTTTTTTCCCCACCTAGACCCCCATCATGGTGGACAACCTGGTCCTGGACGAGGACAAGAAACACTACTGCATCCGCGGCAAGCACGTCCTGATCATCTGCGCCGCCGTGGCAGTCTGTTCTCTGGTGGTGGGTCTCGGGGTGGGCCTCTCCCGGCCCGACCCCGCCCCCGCCCCCCCGCCGGCCACGGGGTCTCCCCCAGAACCCACGCCGACCCCGGAACCATCGAGAGGTCCCTGCCTACCTTCCGCCGACGACAGCGGCCCGTGGAAGAACTTCCGTCTGCCGGATTTCGTCAAACCGGTCCATTACGACTTGCAGCTGGAACCGGATCTGGACGAGGATACGTACAAAGGCACGGTGGAGATCCAATTGGAGGTCGGCAAAGCCAGCCGCCATCTTTGGCTCCACATCCGAGAGACCTTTGTCAGCGAGAGGCCCAGGTTGGACTTTCTGGACAGGCATGGCGTCTCCAAACCCGTGTCCGTCAAGAGTTGTTTCGAGTATAAGGCGCAGGAATACGTGGTGGTGGAGGCCCAAGAAGAACTGCGTCCGACTGGTCCGGGGGAATTCTATGTGTTGACCTTGGATTTTCAAGGCTGGCTGAATGGATCCCTGGTGGGATTTTACAGAGTTCTTTACACTGAAGATGGAGTCGTCAAGTAAGTTGTTTTGCTACTTTTAAGATACTTTTGGAGAGAAAATGGACGTAAACTCTTGTCAGTTATTTTGACTTTTTGAGTCGTCACTTACTAATAGCATTTTTTTGACCCTTAATGTTAATTGTCCTAGTATAGGAGCTTCATTGTGGAACATCTAAACCAGGGGTAGGGAACCATATGTGGCTCAGGAGCCATATGTGACTCGGGGGGGGGGGGGGGGGGGGTTTGGTTGGCTGGAGGGCCATGTGTGGCTCGGGGGCCATATGTGACTCGGGAGCCATATGTGGCTCGAGGGACATATGTGGCTCGAGGGCCATATGTGGCTCGAGGGCCATATGTGGCTCGAGGGCCATATGTGGCTCTCGGGACATATGTGCCCCGGGGGCCATATGTGACTCAAGAACCACATGCCTCATCCAATCCTTTTGCATGAACTGACCGCCACTTTTAATTTTGTCTTCTCTCAGAAAGATCGCGGCGACCGATCACGAGCCGACAGACGCCCGTAAATCCTTCCCCTGCTTCGACGAACCCAACAAAAAGGCCACGTACAAAATCAGCATCGTCCACCACGCCGACTACGATGCCCTGTCCAACATGCCACTCGAGGTAAGAAATAGCAAACACTTTTAGAATACTAAAACCACCCAAAGTATTGTTGACTTTTGTCCACCAGGGGATGGACCCGAAGCGCCTTTAGAGACTCACTGACGTGTGCTTTAACTTCATTATATCTGTTTCTTTTGTTTTTTTTGTCAGGGTGCCCCTGAACTTGTGCCTGGCAATAAAAAGAGGACTTCATTCCAGAAGTCGGTTCCAATGAGTACTTATTTAGTATGTTTTGCAGTGCACCAGTTCAAGCATGTGGAAAGAAAATCTGCCAGAGGAATTCCCGTGAGTTGAGCCCACTATTTCATTTCTGCTTTGTGGTCTCCATAATATGCTGACATGACATTTTTTTAAACACACATTGTTCACATACTATGACTAAAGTACCGCATACTCCAATTTAAGTTTGCTAGCTTGCATTTGCTACTTTTACCCCTAAATTGATAAATAAATTGAACCTCTTAATAGAAGCTAGAATTTTTTTTAAATACCAAACCTTTATTTGAAATAAGTCATGTCATTTTATTACATTAGTTTATTAGCTTAGCTCGTATGCTAATCACTTGCTAGCAGACTAGCAGACACTAGCTTACTTTTGTCGACAACAACACATTTTCGGCTTTGTTTGTAATCGGTGGCCATTTTGTGAAGGGCATTACTTAGAAAAATATTTATATATGAAGAGTACATTTTGTAAAACATTGACACACTATTTGTTAGCACAATACTACTTTTCTTCTGTTTATCACCACTTAAATATGAATTGATTTTTTAACTGATAATGCTTTTGTTTTCTTTTCTAGTTGAGAATTTACACGCAGCCTAGTCAGTTATCAACGGCCGAATATGCAGCAGATACAACTAAAGTTATTTTTGATTACTTTGAGGAATACTTCAATATGAACTACTCCATCCAAAAATTAGGTAACCATTTTTTATACTACTTTATTATTTCATCTTTGTTGAACATTCACTCTTTAATCAAGGAAACCAACGTCTTTTTTTTAAACCAGAATAGCTCCAATGCTAACTCATTAGCTGCCATTGATAACACTTCACATAATCCATTGGACTTCTCCCAGTCCAAACTAATTGGACATCCAGCCTTGTCAAAGCCATTATTACAAAAAACAACAACAACAAAAACTACACATTTGACTTATATAGTTACCATTTTTTTTAATAATTCCTTCACAAATAACATGAGAAAAATACTTGAACATTAGCGTCCACAAGAAGAACAACAACAACAAGTTTTCCGGGCGCCGAAATCGGAAATGACATTTTATTTTGCTCTGTTAGTGACCAAAATGTTGTAATTCTAACTCTTGTGTTTTTTTTTTCCGCAGATAAAATTGCCATCCCCGACTTTGGCACGGGCGCAATGGAAAACTGGGGACTGATCACCTACAGGGAGACCAACTTACTGTACGACGAGAAGCAATCGTCCTCGTACAACAAGCAGAGAGTTGCCAGTGTTATTGCTCACGAGCTGGTACACCAGGTAAGACTTATTATTCATACACTCATCTGCCGAGATGTCGTGAAACTGTGAAAGTTGAAGCCGCGCTATTTGAGGGATTACTGTATCTTTTATGACATATTCCAATCCAAATGTACTTAATAGAAGCAATGTATACAAGCCATATTCAATCATATTTTCAGCAGTTTGGCTTTAAAGTGCATATTTGAGGCTTCTACTCACGATGCCGCCGACCTTATAAATGAATAGTTAATTTTATTTGACTATTGTCACGAGGATGAGGACGTCTCTAAAAGCCTACAATTGCCACACAAGCGCTTTGTCGGCTGATCTTTTCCAGATAACACGATAGCGATTATGCCAAGATAGCAAGCACTACATTTTTTTATGGACAGTCTTGACAATATAAAAAAAAAAAACTATAAACCTTCACCCGTTAAAAAACAACGTTGTAAAATAATCGGACGGTTGATTACAACCAGATTTCTTGTTTTATTTGTGTACTTTGTGGTGAAGCTTTAAATTTCATTGTACTTGTAAAATGACTATAAAAAGCATTTTGTTCCATTTAAAAAAAATCCGACCAAACTGCAATTGAAAATAAGCTAATTTAAGACTTGACAACAATTTATGCTAGTTATAATATTTAGATTTTTTTGTTATAAATGGATTAAAAGTCTTGAATATTCCGTTTTTTATAGATCTAAAACAATGTTTATTTTAGCTTTTCTTTTAGATATTTTTAGATTTTACAAAATTATTTTTCAACTAAAAACAGAAAAAATTGCTTAAAAAATTACTATTACTCTTTTAAAAGGGGAAAATCATCAGGAAATATAATATAGATCTATACTCTTCATTTTAATTTGATCTTAAAACAAAGTCATGATTGACTCATTCGGGCCGCTCAAAATGATGCGGCGGGCCAGATTTGGCCCGCGGGCCGCCACTTTGACACCCGTGCATTTTTTTTTTCAAAGCAACTCTGGTTCATTTGACCATTTTTTTTATTTTTTTGTTTCAGTGGTTTGGGAATATCGTGACGATGGATTGGTGGGACGACCTTTGGCTCAACGAAGGCTTTGCCAGTTTCTTCGAGTACATCGGTGTGGAGAAGGCCCAACCCAGCTGGGGAATGGTACGTACCATAGAAGAAGAACAACAACCTGGAGGTCTCGCCTTCTGACACGCGTCTCCGTTATCCACGCAGCGGGACATCATGATCATCAGCGACGTCCTCCCCGTCATGGTGGACGACGCCCTCCAATCG